>NC_057809.1:93141196-93173541 GCF_018294505.1 Triticum aestivum
GTCGAGGCGGATCCCCTGGGTACTTCGGGTGGCAGCGAGGAGCACGGTGGCTACGGCGAACGGCATCGGCGACGACGAGCTCCGCTCGGGCGCGTGCAGGGAGGAAAGCAGAGGAGAGAACGGGGTCCAGGGGAAGAGAGGGGAGGTGCAGGGGGCGAGGGGAAGTGCGTGGCGTGAGGGGGAGGCTCGGGAACGCCTCGGTGGAAGCAGGAGGTGGCCGAGGCGGCATCGGCGCTCGCCACTGAGCTGCTTCGGTGCGAGGGGAGGAAGAAGACAAGGGGGAGGGAGGAGGTGGGCTGGGCCAGCGGGAGGAGCTGGGCCGGCTACAGGTAAGTGGCCCAGGTAGGCTGCAGGTAATGTTTCCCTCCCTCTCTCTGTTTTTCCTATTTTACTTCTGTTTTCTATTTTTCTGACATTTGTTTGATTTAATAAATATATTAAATCATTTAATTTTATTATGCCAATTTTTGTAGGGGCTAATGGTATTATTCCAGAGTCTTTTATAATTGGCATAATTTTTGGACCATATTTCATATATATAGAAATATCTTTCCAATGCAAATATTTATCGAATTAATCCAAATGGCCAAAATAAATGTCCATGAGCTCCTAAAAATATTGTTTTGATTTTTATCTCTGTCCAATATTTTCAGAGGGCAACATGAGCATTTTCTTGGACCCTTTTGGGGAATTTTTTTATTTGGGTCATTTTCAAAATGATTCTGAGGGTTCCACCAATCCTCATTTCAAATTTAAATGAAATTTAAACATGATGCACACATGAAGCTAGCCTAGAGCATTACCAGAAGCTAGGGATGTGACATTTTCAATTAAAACAATGCGGAATAGTTTCACAAATTCGTGCCACTTGGAACACCACAGCATAATGGTGTGTCTGAACGTTATAACCGTACTTTATTGGATATAGTACAATCTATGATGTTTCTTACCGATTTACCACTATCATTTTGGGGTCATGCATTAGAGACAACTGCATTCACATTAAAAAGGGGCACCATCTAAGTCCGTTGAGATGACACAATATGAACTGTGGTTTGGCAAGAAACCAAAGTTGTCGTTTCTTAAAGTTTGGGGTTGCGATGCTTATAAGAAAAGGTTTCATCATGAGAAGCTCAAACCCAAATCGGAGAAATGTGTCTTCATAGGATACCCAAAGGAGACAGTTGGGTACACCTTCTATCACAGATCCGAAGGCAAGACATTCGTTGCTGAGAATGGATACTTTCTAGAGAAGGAGTTTCTCTCGAAAGAAGTGAGTGGGAGGAAAGTAGAACTTGATAAGGTAATTGTACCTTCTCCCTTATTGGAAAGTAGTTCATCACAGAAATCTGTTCCTGTGACTACTACACCAATTAGTGAGGAAGCTAATGATGATGATCATGTAACTTCAGATCAAGTTACTACCGAATCTCGTAGGTAAACCAGAGTGAGATCCGCACCAGAGTGGTACAGTAATCCTGTTATGGAAGTCATGTTACTAGACCATGACGAACTTGCGAACTATGAGGAAGCGATGATGAGCACAGATTCCGCAAAGTGGTTTGAGGCCATGAAATCTGAGATGAGATCCATCTATGAGAACAAAGTATGGACTTTGATTGACTTGCCCAATGATCGGCGAGCCATTGAGATTAAATGGATCTTCAAGAGGAAGACGGACGCTGATAGTAGTGTTACTATCTACAAATCTAGAATTGTCGCAAAAGGTTTTCGACAAGTTCAAGGTGTTGACTACGATGAGAGTTTCTCACTCGTATCTATGCTTAAGTTTGTCCAAATCATGTTAGCAATTGCCGCATTTTATGAAATCTGGCAAATGGATAAACAAAACTGCATTCCTTAATGGAGTTATTAAAGAAGAGTTGTATATAATGCAACCAGAAGGTTTTGTTGATCCTAAAGGTGTTAACAAAACGCGCAAGCTCCAGCGATCCATCTATGGATTGGTGCAAGCATCTCGGAGTTGGAATATACGCTTTGATGAGTTGATCAAAGCATATAGTTTTATATAGACTTGCGGTGAAGCTTGTATTTACAAGAAAGTGAATGGGAGCACTACAACATTTCTAATAAGTATATGTGAATGACATATTGTTGATCGGAAATAATGTAGAATTATTCTGCAAAGCATAAAGGAGTGTTTGAAAGGAGTGTTTCAAAGAAAGACCTCGGTGAAGCTGCTTACATATTGAGCATCAAGATCTATAGAGATATATCAATACGCTTGATAAGTGTTTTCAATGAGTACATACCTTGACAAGATTTTGAAGTAAGTTCAAATTGGAACAGTCGAAGAAAGAGTTCTTACCTGTGTTACAAGGTGTGAAATTGAGTAAGACTCAAAGCCCGACCACGGCAGAAGATAGAAAGAATGAAAGTCATTCCCTATGCCTCAGCCATAGGTTCTATAAAGTATGCCATGCTGTGTACCAGATCTATTGTATACCCTACACTGTGTTTAGCAAGGGAGTACAATAGTGATCTAGGAGTAGATCACTGGACATCGGTCAAAATTATCCTTAGTGGAATAAGGATATGTTTCTCGATTATGGAGGTGACAAAAGGTTCGTCGTAAAGGGTTACGTCGATACAAGTTTTGACACTGATCTAGATGATTCTAATTCTCAATCTGCATACATATTGAAAGTGGGAGCAATTAGCTAGAGTAGCTCCATGCAGAGCATTGTTGACATAGAAATTTGCAAAATACATACAGATCTGAATGTGGCAGACCCGTTGACTAAACTTCTCTCACAAGCAAAACATGATCACACCTAAGTACTCTTTGGGTGTTAAATCACATGGCGATGTGAACTAGATTTTTGACTCTAGTAAACCCTTTGGGTGTTGATCACATGACGATGTGAACTATGGGTGTTAATCACATGGCGATGTGAACTAGATTATTGACTCTAGTGCAAGTGGGAGACTGAAGGAAATATGCCCTAGAGGCAATAATAAAGTTATTATTTATTTCCTTATATCATGATAAATGTTTATTATTCATGCTAGAATTGTATTAACCGGAAACATAGTACATGTGTGAATACATAGACAAACAGAGTGTCGCTAGTATGCCTCTACTTGACTAGCTCGTTGATCAAAGATGGTTATGTTTCCTAACCACAGACATGAGTTGTCATTTGATTAACGGGATCACATCATTAGGAGAATGATGTGATTGACTTGACCCATTCCATTAGCTTAGCAGTTGATCGTTTAGTTTGTTGCTATTGCTTTCTTCATAACTTATACATGTTCCTATGACTATGAGATTATGCAACTCCCGTTTATCGGAGGAACACTTTGTGTGCTATCAAACGTCACAACGTAACTGGGTGATTATAAAGATGCTCTACAGGTGTCTCCGAAGGTACTTGTTGGGTTGGCGTATTTCGAGATTAGGATTTGTCACTCCGATTGTCCGAGATGTATCTCTGGGCCCTCTCGGTAATGCACATCACTTAAGCCTTGCAACTAATAATTAGTTGCAGGATGATGTATTACGGAACGAGTAAAGAGACTTGCCGGTAACGAGATTGAACTACGTATTGAGATACCGACGATCGAATCTCGGGCAAGTAACATACCGATGACAAAGGGAACAACGTATGTTGTTATGCGGTCTGACTGATAAAGATCTTCATAGAATATGTGGGAGACAATATGAGCATCCAAGTTCCGCTATTGGTTATTGACCGGAGACATGTCTCGGTCATGTCTACATAGTTCTCGAACCCGTAGGGTCCGCACGCTTAAAGTTTCGGTGACGATTGTATTATGAGTTTATGTGATTTGATGTACCTAAGGTAGTTCGGAGTCCCAGATGAGATCGGGGACATGACGAGGAGTCTTGAAATGGTCGAGACGTAAAGATCGATATATTGGATGACTATATTCGGACATCGGAAAGGTTCCGAGTGATTCGGGTATTTTCGGGGGTACCAGGGAGTTACGGGAATACGAGGAAGAAGTAATGGGCCTCATGGGCCAAGTGGTGGAAGAGAGGAGGCTGGGCGCGCGGCCCCCCTAGCCCAATCCGAATTGGACTAGCCCCCCCCCCTTTCCTCCTTTTCCTCCTTCTCCTTCCTTCTCCTTCTCCTCCTTCCTTTCCTCCTCCTAGTAGGAGTAGGAAAGGGGAGTCCTACTCCTACTAGGAGGAGGACTCATCCTCCTGGCGCGCCCATAGAGGGCCGGCCGGCCTCCCCCTTGCTCCTTTATATACAGGGGCAGGGGGGCACCTATATACACACAAGTTGATCAGTTGATCTCTCCCAGCCGTGTGCGGTGCCCCCCTCCACCATATTCCACCTCGGTCATATCGTAGCGGTGCTTAGGCGAAGCCCTGCGTCGGTAGCAAAATCATCACCGTCACCACGCCGTCGTGCTGACGAAACTCTCCCGTGAAGCTCTGCTGGATCGGAGTTCGCGAGACGTCATCGAGCTGAACGTGTGCTGAACTCGGAGGTGCCATGCGTTCGGTACTTGGATCGGTCGGATCGTGAAGACGTACGACTACATCAACCGTGTTGTGCTAACGCTTCCGCTTTCGGTCTACGAGGGTACGTGGACAACACTCTCCCCTCTCGTTGCTATGCATCACCATGATCTTGCGTGTGCGTAGGAATTTTTTTGAAATTACTACGTTCCCTAACAGGAGGAGGCATATGTCACCATTGTGCTCGAGTCCGTGCTCGAGTTCGGCTACATCCTTTCGGCATTTTATCGCTGGCGGCTGCCATGGCGGACGCGGAGGCGGTGCACGGTGATCGTCTGGTGAGGTCGGGCTCGTCGGGCGCGTCGGGTGCGCGCGGGACGTGCGGGACACATTGGTGCGGCCGGGCTCGTCTGGCGCGTCGAGTGCGCGCGGGACGAGCGGGGCGCAAAGGGACGCTAGGCGTGTGTTGCCGACGGAGAAGGAGCTCGACGTATGTCGCCGGGTCGTGACGAAGCACGGTGCGACCGGCGTCAGTGCGCCAGGTCAGGTCCGTGGCAGTGCGACCGGCGTAGATTCACCGAGTCGGGTCCACGGGCTGGGTCACGGTCGTGACGGCGACAATAACATGAGCTGCAACAACTCCGATGACGGCGAGATCATGGCTTAGGGGGGAGAATGTTAGGCAATAAGACATGGCTCAGGACAGGTCAGGCGTGGTGCGTGTACGTGCGTGCGGTGGCCGCATCGGGTCCGGCCATGGTGGGCTCGGGCGAGGGTGTGTGCGTGCACTCTCGTGTGTTAGTGCAAGTTTGTTATATCCATGCATGCATGGGTTTGTTAGCCCGCATGACCAGGCTGGGTGGCCGTTGAGGAGAGCTGCACTAGCGGCAGACGTAGTGCGCGTAGTTAGCGCGGCCGGCCGAGCATGCAGGTCGTGCATGCGCGAGTAGGAGGGGTGGGCAGTGCCCTGTGTGAGTGTGCCGGGGACTTAAATACCTCTGTACTGTTGTATATTTGTAATCTGAGCCGTGTGTAGCCATGTAGTCACTGTAAGGAAGAAAATGATTGGGGCATTCGTGTGCCCGTGGCGGCGTTCGTGCACCGACCAGAAAATCTTGTGTCCGTGTTCTTCTTCTTCCACCTCCGTTCGAGTGCGAGGAGAGGTACCTAGAGGGCTACGGTTCCAACACCGGGGAGGCATCGGGGCGGCGATCTTTGGAGCAGATCGACGGCGGACGAAGCAGTGGGGAATGGCTCGATGCCGGGGATGCAGGGGGATCCGGCTTGCTCCAGTGGATGTGGATGACGAGGACGACCACGCCGGAGCTTCGGTGCAGCCACTGGGCGTGGGGGTGATAGTGGCTACGAGAACGATGGTGGCGTTGCGACGGCCGTGCTCAGGCGGTTGCAAGGAGAGGGAGAGAGCGGCGCGAGGTGGGAGAGAAGGGGGGGCTTGGGCTCCAAGGGGTTCGCAGGGATATTTATAGACGTTTCTCCGACGCTATAGCATCGCCGTGGCATCATGAAAGTGCGTTATATCGACTAGAGGGGGGGGGGGTGAATAGGCGATTTTTATGAGAGTCTTCAAAACGTGGAAGTTATGAAGACAAACAGCAGAAATATGCCTATTACTATGCAGCGGAAGGTAGACTACACTAGGCAAGCCATGGTCAAGTATCAACAGAGTGAAAGCACAGTGACAAATGGCTGCAGTGTGATAAGGATCAGGTAGGAAGATATTATGAAGCCAAACAGATCATACACTCACGTTGTGAAGACAAAAGATAGAACAGACATGCAATGACTTCACAATGAGTAATCAGTAAGTAAAAGGAAGTGAAGATGAAACCAGTGACTCGTTGAAGACAATGATGTGTTGGACCAGTTCCAGTTGCTGTGACAACTGTACGTCTAGTTGGAGTGGCTAGGTATTTAAACCTTAGGACACACAGTCCCGGACACCCAGTCCTGAACACGCAACTCAGGACACCAAGTCCTCACCGTATTCTCCTTGAGCTAAGGTCACATAGTCCTCGCCCAATCACTCTGGTAAGTCTTCAAGGTAGACTCCCAAACCTTCACAGACTTCGTTCACTGGTAATCCACAATGTCTCTTGGATGCTCAGAACGTGACGCCTAACCGTCTGGAGGATGCACAGTCCTCAAGTGTAATAAGTCTTCAGATCACACAGACAAGAAGACTTAAGTGATGCCCAATTCTCTCTGGCTCTGGGTGGTTAGGGATTTATCCTTGCAAGGAATTCTCTTTCAAAGGCTTCGAGGTGGGTTGCTCTCAAACGACAAAAGCCGTGCTCTCAATCTGAGTAGCCAACCGCTTATGGTTGTAGGGGGTGGGATATTTATAGCCACTTGGCAACCCGACCTGATTTGTCCGAAATGACCCTGGGTCACTAAGGAACTGACACGTGTTCCAACGGTCAGATTTCAAACTCACGCGACAACTTTACTTGGGCTACAAGCAAAGCTGACTTGTCCGGCTCTGGACAAGATTCGCTCTCATTGTCTTCACTCAAAGACATAGGTTTTTGGTTTAGGCATCACTTCAGTCATTCTGACTGGTTCTCCTGGACCCCACTTAATAGTACAGTGGTTCCTATGACTCAACACAAGAGAAAAAGAATTACGAAAGATCTAAGTCTTCGAGCTCCATTGGCTTCATATCGTGTCTTCTCTTGTCATAGACTTCAATGTGAATATCTTCATATACCACCTTTGACTTCAATTTCTTCATACAATTTTTAGGGGTCATCTCTGGTAGTAAAACCGAATCAATGAGGGACTTCTACCTGTGTTATCCTGCAATTCTCACAAACACATTAGTCCCTCAACTAGGTTTGTCGTCAATACTCCAAAACCAACTAGGGGTGGCACTAGATGCACTTACAATCTCCCCCTTTTTGGTGATTGATGACAAACTAGTTGAAGTTTTCAATGGGGAATATAGTCTGTGAAATTGTAAAGGATAAGGAATTGTCTTCATCAGTTGCAAGGGCTCCCCCTGAAGATGTGCATATAAGTTAATTTGCTTTTGGAATGCAAATGCACATGGCAGGTTGTACTTGTGGAGATCCACTTCAGCTTATGATGACAATCCACTATGCATGTGAAAGTATATGAAGATAATGACATGCATAATGGAAAATGGACGTGTGCAGAATGAGATAAGTGCGGAATTTATCGTCGCACATGCAGAATTTATCTTCGCAAAACAGGGTGGAAAACAAGTAGCAGACGACCATCTGGTTTAAGTGTTACAACTCATAAGAACCAAATGTAGCAAAAATGAGAGTTGTAAGCACGAAGCAAAATATAAGGCACCCGCCCATATGAACCCGCTTGAAGACTATCAATATCTCATATGCTTCTCCCCCTTTTGTCAGTAATGACCAAAAAGGGTTGAAGACTTAGAGTCTCTACTCGTTCCCATGAGGAGTACGTGAAGTAGCAGGGTTGTTGGTGTTGGTTGGCGGTGCAGAAGAGCTTGGAGGTGCTGAAGCATATGGCGGTGAAGTAGCATCGTCTTCTTCCTCAATGATTCTGGCAGTGACTGTGGCGGCAGAGGAAGAGAACTCAGAATCTTCAAGGGATGGAGTTCCCAGCAGCACAGCTCTTCGAGGAGGTGTGGCGTCAAACTTGAATCTTTCAGTGAAGCCATCCTCTTGAAGATCAGCTTCAGAAAGCATCATCATTAGCCCTTTCCATGTGCGGCAATAGGTTTCATGGGCAACGAAAGCATTCTTGGTGGCAAGATTTCGGATGTGATTTACATCCACTAAGAGGCTTTTCATCTGTCTCTTCAACCAGTCATGATGCCTATCCTGCTTTTGATGAAGGGCCACAAGAAGCTCTCGGTCGTTGAGAACACGAGTGCGCTTCTTGGGTCTTGAAGCAGTTGCACTGTCAGTGGCTTCAGTTGAAGCAGGGTGTGGTGCACGTGTAGTGCCAGCCAAAGGATACACCCTAGAGATGGCTTCAACACCTTCAACGTTTTGAGTGAAGCTCTGGTGTTCTGCATTCTAAAGACTCAGAGGTTGCTTGGCAGGTTCAGGATAGATGGCTTCAGCAGAGGTATCCACATCAGGCAAGAAGATCCGATGGTTGCGGGCTGAGGGCTGATACGAGATGGCAGAGTGAAGTTTGATCAGCCTCATTACCCAAGGAGCATAGAACTTTAAACCAAACAGATCTGAGCCTGATGCAGCTAGTTGGCGTATGAAGAAATCCTGTCCGTTGAAGCATTTGCCATGAAGGATACAGAATATCAGAGTCTTCATTGCACCCTCGATCTTGGCATTTGGAGAGTGTCCTTTAATGGGCCAGAGAGTCCGCCGGATGATGTGATAGATGGTCCTGGGCAGGTACTCAAGGTCTTCAACGAAGAACTCTGTGGGATAAGGAGCTTCATGGGGCAATGGCTTCATCATGGAGAGCATCTGACTCATATTCGGTTCAGGCCTCTGAAATATGCTCTCAATAGCTTCAGTGTGTAGCCGACAGCCTTGCTCGAAGAATTCGCCTGGAGTGGGCAGGCCAGTGAGCTCAATGATATCAAATGCATTGGCTTCGTGATGAACGTTGCCGGTCATCCACTCCAGGACCCAAGTCTTCGGATCTCTGTTGTATCCTTTGATGTGCAGTGTGGCATAGAATTGTAGCAGGAGCTCTTCGTTCCAATGCTCTTCATCAGTGACAAACTGCAGCAGACCCACTTGTTTGAAGCAATCCAACGCTTCCTCTAGACAGGGCAGACCAGCAATAGCTTCAACATCAAGGCGCTTGTGCGGGAAAATGCGACCTTGGTTGTACAGTATGCAAGAGTAGTAGCTGTGCTGAGGATAGCTCCAGAACCTATCTGATGAAATCCTTTCCCTTGAATAGGGGTTCTTGGAGCGATTGAAGAAAGTATTATCTGCCTTGAAGCCAGTGATGTTGAAGGAGCCAGGTGCTGATACAGGACCTGGAAACCTTGGCAGTCTTGGGATTGGCTTCTGGACCTGAGGCCTGTGCTCAACATGATAGTTGAATTGGGGACCGGCAGCAGACTCAGGAACAGAAGTGGTGGGTTCAGTGGCTTCGCTGTCTTCAGAAGCTTTTGCTGGGGAGGGCTCCACATTAGCTTCGTTGTTGGTTGTGGCAGCCTCAAGATTTTCATCCTCCGCTTGACTAGCAGGAGGGTCTGTCACAAGCACGTTCTCCTGGAGAACTGCATCTTGGTGGAGCTGGTGAGTGGGATCTTGTGGACATTCTTCTGCGGCTAATGCAGCCGGAATGTCTTCAGCAGAGACTTGAGGCCTTGGACCTTTGCGAAGCCTGCGGAACACAGACGACGCCTATGGGGTTGGAGTGGGCTGGGCCTCATAGTCTTCTTCCTCTTGAGGGCGATCCGCCCATGAAGCATCTTGTGCAATTGGCGTCGGTGGACGACCAACGCTGATGAGTTCGCTGTGTTCTAACTGAGGAAGGGCTGAATCATCTGCTACATTGTCACGATGACCAATGTCTTCAGCAGCGATGGGATGAGCTGCTGGAATATCTTCAGCGTCAGGAGCCTCTATGGAAGCAGGCTCATGAACCGTCAGTTGACGTTCTGCATCAGGGTGAACCATAGAGATGGGTTCAACTATCAAGGGCTCTGTGGGAGAAGCCCGAGCTTTCTTGATCTTTCGCTTTTTCTGAGTGGGGGCAGAAGGAGAGGCTTCAAAGTGTTTCCTCTTCCTAGCTTCAGCCTCTGCAGTTCTTGTCTTCTTGAGCTCTGAAGCTGTTGACCGGCTCTTTGGCTTCGAGCCAGTCGTTGCAGTTGGGAAGACAAGCGGAACTGCTTCCTACCTTGGTGCCTCCGGTTCAGCTAGAACAGTCTTCTTCTTTTTCTTTGCGGCCATCTTGGGGTCGATGCCAGGACGCCCAAGTGCCTTGCGCTTCTCAGCCTCATTATAGGCTTGCACACATCTGTCAGCCAGAGTCTTCATCCGCTCACGTGAACCCTGAGCTTCTGCACGCTTCTTCAGAAAGTTTTCCTTTAGCTCATGCATCATTGTCTTGAAGTTCTTCACTTCCTGCACGCTGAGCTTGGCCATGTGCTTCTTGAACTGAGCCTTTTCATAGTCAATCTTCTGCTTCAGTTCAACAATGCGCTGGACAATTGCAAGTTCTGAAGCAATGGTGCCTTGGAAGGCGACACTGAGGCCAATAGGTAGCTGCAGATCTTCAAAGCTGATGTTTAGCGTGTCAAACCACTCGTCAATGAAGCTATGGATGATGGCGACATCAAAGAGAGGCAGATTATTGAAGATTTCTGCTTCTTCTTTGCTCTTGATGAGCTGCTCAAGAGCGTCATCTGCAAGATCTTCATCACTTGACAGATCAATGGCTTCGCTGCGCAGGATGGCAACAGCTGTGAGCTCTTTGCCAGTGTGAGACAGAGGCATCTTGGCCTTCTGGTGCCTTGAGACGCGTGATAAGTCTTCAGACCGCACACTGTCTTCAGGAGGTGCAGTCGCCAATGGCTTCGCCTTTGAGATTTTTGGTGAAGGGGCCGGCTTTGAAGCTTTTGGCTTCTTCAACTGTTTTGGCTTCGGCACTGCAGGCACTGCAGGCGCTTCATCAGACTCAGTGTCAGCTGCAGGCTCATTCACTGCAGTCCCTTGAACCAAGATGTAGGTGATGAGGTCTTCAAGGTTGGCATGCAGAACGATGACATTGGGCTCTGCTTCTCGTGTGCCATCTGCCCTTGGTGCTGAAGGACCAGGGTTGAAGTCTAACCCAAATTTTTTCTTGTTCTGCTTCGCTGAGTTTTGGGCAAACTGGAAGTTGCGCTTGAACAGATTGTCGTCACGACACCAGAGTAGTGACGACGGATGTGCATCATCAGGCTGTGGCCCACGAACCATGCATGGATAGAAGCTTTGGGCAATAGCTTCATCTCTGGACCTGGGTACAAGGTTCTTGAATAAGATGTCTCCCCATGGTCTTTTGATGGCACTCTTCTCAGCATACTCTTGGGTTGTGAAGCGGTACTTGAACCATTGTTCTTCCCAATAGTATCGAATCCATTGGATTCGGGTCTTGCGCTGACCATAATTCTCTTCAGGATCTGTTTTATACATTTCTGCCAGTTCATCAGGCAGATCTTTGGATGTTCCTCCATGTCATTGTCTGCCCCCCTTCCTTGCTGCTGTTTCTGAAGCCATAAACTTTAACTTGAAAGGCTTCAAGACGTTCAAAGGCTTCAAAGGCTTTTTCTTGCTGGACCAACAGGAACTGGCTTCAGGAGAATTTATGTGATGCTGTAGGAATTCTGCAAAGGAATGCAGACTATGAGAACCAAAGGATTCTCCCACGGACATGTACCTGTGACAGCATTAAGGTGCGAGGGAAGGGGAAGAGGTCATATGCATTCTCAGAAGATTTTGAAGATAAATCAGTTTAGAAGACATTGACCTCATCGTGCGAAGACATTCACTCATAGATAAGAAGTTGGTTCCAGATTTGTACGAATCCACAGATCAGTACAAGTGAGAAATCTAACTATTTTTTGAAGCACAAGTGAATATTCTAGGCATGTTATGAGATGTAGTTTGAGAGAGATCTAGTTTGTGTGAGCAGAAACTGCTTGTGGTAGAATGTGACAGATCAATAGGATCAACGGTGCTGTAAAAAAGGGAGTTTTATTTACCACACTGAGAACTGCTAGACGGAGTGGGAGATGAGGCCGAGCAGTTCACTCGTCCGTGCCCTAACTTGGCGACGGAGGAGACCTACGGCGACGGCGGAGAGGACGATGTCCGCAGTCGGCGTGAAGACGGCGTCGGAGAGGTTGCGGCAGCGAAGCGCTTCGTCGCCGGCGTCGTCGAGATCTAGCGGTGGCGCTAGGGTTCGTGCGAGGGTGGAAGAAGAGATAGTTACCGCTGTGAGTGTGTATTTATAGGCATAGGGGCGGCACTGTGCTATTACACAGGTGCCCCTGGCGATTCGCATCTGAGGAACGCGTGGCCAGTTTGCGGAAGTTTGGGGTTTTTTCCACGTCCCATGCATGCCTGGATTGTCGGGTGGTCGTTCCTACTTCTCCGGATTTTATGTGGAGGAATGAGCATTGAAAACGTACTTAATGGTTGTCTCTGTATCTTCTGCTGACAAGGACGCAGTGAAGACATTCGACAATTTCAATAGAATGCATATGACTTGGAGAGATAGAGTTTGAGATAGTAAGCATAGAGAAGTTGGGGTCCGATCACATTCACTTAGTTCAAAAGATTCAACACGAAGACATAGCTATAAGTGAATGCTGTAGAGGACAGAACACTAGCATATATATATATATATATATATATATACATATATATATATATAATCAACATAGTGAAGATAATCATGAATATATGTTGAGTTCGAAGCCAAACCAAATGTGAAGACATTGCAAGGTAACGCCATGAGAGAAACACTTCAAAATAGAATGTTTGGTGGTGGCGTTACCCACCGTATAGGAAGTATTAGACCCAGACACGGCGCACAATTATCGTGGCGCTCCAAAGTCAAATTCCACATTAATGTATTCACACTTAGAATGTATGTCTTCATTGATTGAAGATATACTTCACTTCGTGTGTTGCACATCTAAGTCATCAATATGCATAAGGGTTAGGATGTGTGTCTGATCACAGGACATTTGAGGATTCCAGGATATTTAGCTCACACCGTAACTTGCAAAACCTCTTCTCATCCAAGGGCTTGGTGAAGATATCTGCCAATTGCTCTTCAGTGTTGACGTGTATGATATCAATGTCTTCCTTCACAACATGATCTCTGAGAAAGTGATGACGAATTTCAATGTGCTTTGTCTTCGAGTGCTGAACTGGGTTGTTGGCAATCTTGATGGCGCTTTCGTTGTCGCGGTAAAGTGGCACTTCCTTCAGATGAATGCCATAGTCCTTGAGTGTTTGCTTCATCTACAGAACCTGAGCGCAGCAAGATCCAGCAGCAATGTATTTAGATTCAGCAGTGGAGAGGGATACACAGTTTTGCTTCTTTGAAGACCAACATACAAGTGATCGTCCCAGAAAGTGACAAGTGCCTGATGTAGACTTGCGATCAACCTTGTCACCAGCATAATCAGCATCCGAGAATCCAACCAAATCAAACTCTGAGCCCTTTGGGTACCATAATCCTAGAGTTGGGGTGTGAGCCAAATATCGAAGAATTCGCTTCACAGCTAAGTGATGCGACTCCTTTGGTGCCGCTTGAAATCGAGCACACATGCAAACACTAAGCATAATATCTGGCCTAGATGCACATAGATAAAGTAAAGAACCAATCATGGAGCGGTATACCTTTTGATCGAACTCTTTACCATTGTCGTCAGGACCCAGATGATGTTTGGCTGGCATTGGTGTTGTGAAGCCTTTGTAGTCTTGCATACCAAACTTCTTCAGGCAATCTTTGAGATACTTCTCTTGAGATATGAAGATGCCATTGCGTTGTTGTCGTATTTGAAGACCAAGGAAGAACTTCAGCTCCCCCATCATGGACATCTGATATTGCTCTTGCATCATATATCCAAACTCTTCACTGTACTTCTGATTGGTGCAGCCGAAGATAATGTCATCCACATATATTTGGCACACAAATAGTTCACCATCATATGTCTTCGTGAAAAAGAGTGGGATCTAGGGAACCAGGTATGAAGCCTTTGCTCTTCAGGAAGTATTTGAGTGTGTCATACCAGGCCCTAGGGGCTTGTTTGAGGCCATACAGTGCCTTGTTGAGCTTGTATACCATGTCAGGATGTTTTGGATTTTCAAAGCCAGGCGGTTGTGCAACATACACTTCTTCTTCAATCTTGCCATTGAGAAAGGCACTCTTCACATCCATTTGATATAGAAGTATGTTATGATGATTTGCATAGGCCAGCAGTATGCGTATGGCTTCAAGCCTAGCCACAGGAGCAAATGTCATCGAAGTCAATGCCTTCCACTTGAGTATATCCTTGAGCAATGAGATGAGCTTTGTTTCTGACAACTTGACCATGCTCATCTTGCTTGTTGCGATATATCCATTTGGTGCCTATTATGTTGTGCTTCCGTGGATCAGGACGCTTAACTAGTTCCCATACATTATTCAGCTCAAACTGTTGAAGCTCTTCTTGCATAGCTTGAATCCATTCAGGTTCCATGAAGGCTTCTTCAACTTTCTTGGGTTCTGATATTGAGACGAATGCGAAGTTCCCATAGAAATTTGCTAGCTGAGTTGCCCTTGAACGAGTGAGTGGACCAGGTACATTGATGCTATCAATTATTCTTTCAATCTGCACTTCATTGGCAACGCGAGGATGTACAGGGCGAAGACTTTGCTCTTGCTGTTCATTGTTGTTGTTGGAAGGAATGTCTTCAGGCTGAGCATTGTCTTCATGTTGATCAGGTGCTGAAATGATAAGTTCTTCTTCAGGATGAGCTTCAGAAGGTATAATTTCTCCAGTTCCCATTAGGTTGATTGATTCACTGGATGGAACTTTATCTAGCACACTTGGCAGCTGTTCTTGATTCACTGGAAGGTATAATTTATCCGTTGGTCTCATCGAACCATACATCCACTGTTTCAACCACTTTGTAATGAAAGAGATTGAAGACTCTATAGGAGTGCGAATCCTTTCCATATCCAAGCATAAAACCCTCATGTGCTTTTGGTGCAAATTTTGAGGTGTGATGTGGGTCCTTGATCCAGCACCTTGCGCCAAATACTCTGAAGTAACTGACATTTGGCTTTTTGCCAGTAAGGAGCTCATAAGATGTCTTGTTCAGAAGCTTGTGAAGATAAACACGATTGATTGTATGGCATGAAGTGTCAATGGCTTCAGTCCAGAATTTTCTTGGAGTCTTGTATTCATCTAGCATCGTTCTGGCCATCTCAATGAGTGTTCTGTTCTTGCGTTCGACGACGCCATTCTGCTGTGGCGTGTACGGAGCTGAGAATTCATGTGTGATGCCCAAGGTACCAAGATATGTATCAAGGCCAGTGTTCTTGAATTCAGTACCATTGTCACTTCTGATGTGCTTTATCTTGGCGCCGTAATTGTTCATAGCTCGATTGGCGAAGCGTCTGAAGACATCCTGCACTTCAGTCTTGTAAAAGATTATGTGCACCCAAGTATATCTAGAGTAATCATCAACAATGACAAAGCCATAGAGGCAAGCAGTAGTAGTAAAAGTTGAGTAGTGAGTGGGACCAAAAAGATCCATGTGAAGCAGTTCGAAGGGTCAAGTAGTGGTCATGATTGTCTTCGAGGGATGTTTTGCCCTCGTCATCTTCCCTTCTTCACAGGCACCGCATAAGTGATCTTTCTTGAACTTGACTCCCTCGATGCCTATGACATGTTTCTTCTTCGCAAGGGTGTGGATGTTCCTCATGCCAGCATGCCCAAGCCTCCGATGCCAAAGCCAGCATTCTGAAGCTTTGGCAAGAAGACATACTGCAAGTTGTGGCCCTGCTAAGAAATCTACCACATACAAATCATCTTTCCGGTACCCTTCAAACACTAGAGACTTGTCAGATTCCATTAGTACAAGGCAACGATATTTTCCAAATATTACGACCATGTTCAAATCGCAAAGCATTGAGACAGACATTAAGTTGAAACCAAGGGATTCAACAAGCATGACTTTATCCATGTGTTGATCCTTTGAGATTGCAACTCTACCTAGACCCAATACCTTACTTTTACCAGTGTCAGCAAATGTGATGTGTCTCTTGTCGCATGGACGTAAGGTTGAGTCCATAAGAAGGCTTCTTTTGCCAGTCATGTGATTTGTACACCCACTGTCAATAATCCATTCTGAAGACTTTGAAGACGCTGGTGTCGTACCCTACAGTGCAGTTAGGGGGATAGGCTTCATGAAGAGAATTGTGAAGCAAAAACATTTGACGAACCAGTGGGTTATGAAAACTTAGATCCAGATTAGGACTAATAGGGAGAGTAGCATGCGATTCAGGAACGAAGTACATAATGATGCCATTCGGGCATTTTATCTTGCGCCCTACAAGATTTTTAAGGTCCCCAGCAATAGCGTCAGAAGATTTTGGTTTTCTGCTGGAGACCTTTCCCTGCAAAAGAGAGTTAAGCTTCTTTAACCACCCACATCTTCAAGGGTGGCTTAGAAGCAATAAGTCTAAGTGCAACATCTGAGAATTTTGGCTTTGGAGCCCTAGCAAACAGTCTAGCAGGCGGACAATAGTGCTCATAAGAATAGGCAGAATAGTTCTTGGTCATATGAACATGACGGTTTGATGAACGGCTCTCATATTCATATGCCTGAGTATGGTTTCCCTGCAAAACATTTGCGTTAGTGCGACTCAGGTGGGTCCTCTGTCTGTATGAAGCCTTTGGACCGTATGATGCCTTTGGTCTGAGGTTTGTCTTCTTCATGTGAGGTGTCATGAAGACATTCACAGGAAGATCTTCCAGACACGTTTTCGGAACCTAGATCTTCTTCATAGGCGGTCCATTCCTGCAGTTAGTACCAATGTACCTGGCAAACACTTCACCATTCTGATTCTTAAACAGTTTATAGTTTGCATCAAAGGATTCATCAATGATAATGGGTTTAGCACAAGTGAAGCCAGATAAATTGGATAGATCTGCTGAAGGTTCCTTTCCAGCAACCCATGTGGTTTTGGGGTACTGCTCAGGTTTCCAGTAAGAGCCATCTGCATTTATTTTCCTTACGAAACCAACACCCTCTTTCCTAGGGTTTCGGTTCAGAATCTGCTTTTTGAGGACATCACATAGTGTCTGATGCCCTTGAAGACTTTTGTACATCCCTGTTTCAAGCAATGTCTTCAACCTAGAATTCTCATCAGCAATAGCGGTGGTATCCTCAACAGAGGGGTTAGTTACCGCATCAACAGTTGAAGATATTGCAAGAGCAGTAGCAGTAGAACATTCAGCAACAGAAGTAGCATTATCACGCTCAATGCATTTAAGACATGGTGGTTCAAATCCTTCTTGGGCGGGACTAATTTGTTTGGTGCGAAGTGACTCGTTTTCCATTTGAAGATCTTCATGAACCGCTCTCAATTTCTCAAGATCTTGCTTCCTTTGAAGATAATCATAGGAAAGCTTTTCATGAGTTGTTGAGAGAGTTTCATGACGACTTTCAAGTTCCTGATACTTAACGTGAAGATTTTTTATGTCTTCAATTAAGGATTCAGATCGAGTCATTTCAGCACCTAATAGATCATCGCTTCTGTCTAACAGTTTTTGAATGTGTTCCATAGCTTTCTGTTGTTCAGTTGCAATTTTAGCAAGTGTTTTGTAGCTAGGTTTTGAACCACAATCAGAGTCATCGTCACTAGATGTTTGATAGTGAGTAGTGCGCGTGTTTACCTTGGCACCGCGTGCCATGAAGCAGTAGGTAGAAGCGGAGCAGTCCTTGTCATTTGCATCGGTGTCGGTGATGAAGTCGTTGTCTTCAGTGTTGAAGATGGACTTGGCAACGTCTGCTGTAGCCATACTAGCGACGCCTGAGTTGGATTCCTCTTCAGACTCCACCTCCACCTCTTCAGAAGCAGACTCCTCCTCTGAATCCATTTCCTTGCCAACAAACGCACGTGCCTTGCCAGATGAGCTCTTCTTGTGTGATGAAGACTTTGAGGAAGACTTGGAAGAAGACTTTGGGTATTTCTTCTTCTTCTTCTTGTCGTCAGAGTGATATTCCTTGCTCTTCTTCTTCTTTTTGTTCTCATTGTCCCACCGTGGACACTCAAAGATGAAGTGGCCAAGTTTTTTGCACTTGTGACATGTTTTCTTCTTGTAATCATGAGCAGGAGCTTCATCATTCCTTGAACTTGATCGGGAAGACTTTCTGAAGCCTTTCTTCTTGGTGAATTTTTGTAACTTCTTGACAAGCATAGAAAGTTCCCTTCCAATGTCTTCAGGGTTATCAGAACTGCTGTCAGATTCTTCTTCAGATGAGGAGACAGCTTTTGCCTTCAAGGCACGAGTTCGCCCATAGTTTGGACCGTAGATCTCTCTTTTATCCGAAAGCTAGAACTCATGTGTGTTGAGCCTCTCAAGTATGTCAGACGGTTCGAGTGTCTTGAAATCAGGACGTTCTTGAATCATCAGGGCCAGGATGTCAAACGAACTATCAAGTGATCTCAGCAGCGTCTTGACGATTTCGTGTTTGGTAATCTCAGTGGCGCCAAGGGCTTGAAGCTCATTTGTGATGTCAGTGAGTCGGTCAAATGTGTGCTGGACATTCTCATTGTCATTTCGCTTGAAGCGGTTGAAGAGATTGCGAAGAACACTGATTCTTTGATCTCTCTGGGTTGAGATGCCTTCATTGACCTTGGAGAGCCAGTCCCAGACCAGCTTGGATGTCTTCAAAGCACTCACACGGCCATACTGTCCTTTGGTCAGATGACCACAGATGATATTCTTGGCAGTAGAGTCCAGTTGAACGAATTTCCTGACATCAGCAGCAGTGACACCTTCTCCAGCCTTGGGAACGCCGTTCTCGACGACATACCATAGGTCGACGTCAATGGATTCAAGATGCATACGCATCTTATTCTTCCAGTAGGGATATTCAGTTCCATCGAAGACGGGGCACGCAGCAGAGACTTTAATTATCCCTGCAGTCGACATAGCTAAAACTCCAGGTGGTTAAACCGAATCACACAGAACAAGGGAGCACCTTGCTCTGATACCAATTGAAAGTGTGTTATATCGACTAGAGGGGGGTGAATAGGCAATTTTTATGAGAGTCTTCAAAACGTGGAAGTTATGAAGACAAACAGCAGAAATATGCCTATTACTATGCAGCGGAAGGTAGACTACACTAGGCAAGCCATGGTCAAGTATCAACAGAGTGAAAGCACAGTGACAAATGGCTGCAGTGTGATAAGGATCAGGTAGGAAGATATTATGAAGCCAAATAGATCATACACTCAAGTTGTGAAGACAAAAGATAGAACAGACATGCAATGACTTCACAATGAGTAATCAGTAAGTAAAAGGAAGTGAAGATGAAACCAGTGACTCGTTGAAGACAATGATGTGTTGGACCAGTTCCAGTTGCTATGACAACTGTACGTCTGGTTGGAGCGGCTAGGTATTTAAACCTTAGGACACCCAGTCCTGAACACGCAGCTCAGGACACCAAGTCCTCACCGTATTCTCCTTGAGCTAAGGTCACATAGTCCTCGCCCAATCACTCTAGTAAGTCTTCAAGGTAGACTCCCAAACCTTCACAGACTTCGTTCACTGGCAATCCACAATGTCTCTTGGATGCTCAGAACGTGACGCCTAACCGTCTGGAGGATGCACAGTCCTCAAGTGTAATAAGTCTTCAGATCACACAGACAAGAAGACTTAAGTGATGCCCAATTCTCTCTGGCTCTGGGTGGTTAGGGCTTTATCCTCGCAAGGAATTCTCTCTCAAAGGCTTCGAGGTGGGTTGCTCTCAAACGACAAAAGCCGTACTCTCAATCTGAGCAGCCAACCGCTTATGGTTGTAGGGGGTGGGATATTTATAGCCACTTGGCAACCCGACCTGATTTGTCCGATATGACCCTGGGTCACTAAGGAACTGACACGTGTTCCAACGATCAGATTTCAAACTGACGCGACAACTTTACTTGGGCTACAAGCAAAGCTGACTTGTCCGGCTCTGGACAAGATTCGCTCTCATTGTCTTCACTCGAAGACATAGGTTTTTGGTTTAGGCATCACTTCAGTCATTCTGACTGGTTCTCCTGGACCCCACTTAACAGTACAGTGGTTCCTATGACTCAACACAAGAGAAAAGAATTACGAAAGATCTAAGTCTTCGAGCTCCATTGGCTTCATATCGTGTCTTCTCTTGTCATAGACTTCAATGTGAATATCTTCATATACCACCTTTGACTTCAATGTCTTCATACAATTTTTAGGGGTAATCTCTGGTAGTAAAACCGAATCAATGAGGGACTTCTACCTGTGTTATCCTACAATTCTCACAAACACATTAGTCCCTCAACTAGGTTTGTCGTCAATACTCCAAAACCAACTAGGGGTGGCACTAGATGCACTTACACATCATCTACGCGGCTGTGCGCACGGGCACACGCCCTGGACGGCTGTGCGTGAGAGCTTGAAGATAGTGGCTGTGTGGGCTGGGCCACGTACTGTCCACATCGAAGCCCACCTGGATAGTGCTCCTTTGCTCTCTAACTTTGATTATTTTTCGATCTGTTTTCTACTAAAACAAATAGCAATTAAATTTTTTGACAATGAAATTTGGCACATAATTATTAGTCATAATTTTGGAGAGGCTCACAAAGTTGGAGTCAAATGAGATTGTATAAATATTTGTTTATTTCAAACAAGCAGGTATTTTATTTGTTGTTGGACCACTTATTAAATCCTAGGAATTAACCTATGAGTCAAATGAGGTTGGTTCCGTCATGAAAATGACCGGGGAAATTTATAGAATACTGTGAACATTTTAGACTTACTGTTTGAAAACTTTTATTGTTTAACTTTATTTTAAATTTGAATTCAAACGAGATTTAAATCATCATGAGATTGACAATAGTAATCATGGTGACATGGCATCATTAGTAGAGGTTCACTGTAGCTTAATTATCCGGGCGTCACAAATCTCCTCCACTACAAGAAATCTCCTCCCGAGATTTAAGAGGTAGAGTAAGGCGAAAGATGTGGTTACAAAAATCTATCGAGTCTTCTCGGTCTTGGTTACTCTTCTCGAAGAGGCCGTTCTATTGCGTTGATGCGTCATGATGAAGCTGCCATCCTTTCTTTGGGGTCTTCATCGTACTTACGAAAGGTCAAGGGGTAAATTCGGAAAATGGACCTCTACACGGGTGCTTATCTAGGAGATAACTCAGGGAAGGTGGCGGAAAGTAACTCTCGAATCAAAACTTTTAAGAAAATTTCGAGAGCAAAGTAAGAAGGTACCACGAGAAGTTTCAAATGGATAGACAATCGTTCGATGTCTGGAACAAAGTGTGAAAGGGGTCCAGAGTAATGAGAATAAGTATTGCATCTGATACCAGAATAGATCACAGGCAGGTGGCCTATGAATTACAAACGAAATCAAGAGCGAGGAATAACTTTGGCAACAGGGTGTGCAGGAGAGTCAGGTTTCGATCCTGTGGAACTGTGGGTTAGGAGCCCACCATGTGGTTAAAAGTGGGAAGGGCGTTGACATCTTGAACGATCATGATAGCAAGACATGTCAGAGTGTAGCCTATCAGTTATGTCGGCAACAATGTCGGTACCAAGGGCGAGGGGCAGAGAGAACCACTTTCATGCTCGTTGAACGAGGCGGACCAATAGGAAAAGTTCTCGTCCATCGGTGGTTACCAGAATGTCATCAACAAAAGCAATAGGGTCTTACTGACAAAATTGTACACCGAGGTGTTTACATAAGTAGGAGAATATTATTGCTTAGATCATATAGATCAGAAGAAAGGTTAACCCAAACAATGGAAAGCAAAATGTGATCATCAGATTAAATAGAACAATGAAAAGGAAAATGTGCTTAAACACATAATTCAGGGGTATATCTTTCCCAAGGACAAGCAGAGCATGATATCCATGACAGGATATAACGTAGAAAACCCTTGAGGGAAGGGGAGAGAAATATCATGACATTACCCATACAACGGTGTTTGGGGTAATTAATAAAGAAATTTTAGCATTGTGCTTCAAATGTTCTTATTGAAAATCGGAGTACCACATACATGCTTCGAGATAGCGTTGACATGGTCTTTAGACAAAAGGTTAGACTTTGGATACACAAAGGATCCATCAGGAACAACTAGTAGAATAAGCCTTGCCATTTCCTCATGGAAGAATGGATAACCTTGTTAAGAGGAAACTATATCAATAGGGCCTTCGGCCAGGGGTGAGAGGCATGACACCACCTTACCGGGTCATAAAAGAGCGGTGATATAACTCTTGGAATTATGTTCCAACTAGCATATCCGACCGAGATTTAGATCTGATTGGTGTGAGGATACATCAGACTCGGGATGCCTGAGAAGAAAAGGTGCAACACAATTTGACGAGATGACATAGCAAGTTTCTTGGGAAATGAACTATAGAAGCGAGTTCCGAAACAAGAGTTCATCATTAAATCAAGGAGAGGATGAGGAGGTGGCTAATGGACTCAGAGATAATTCATCGACATTTCTAAAATGATGGATTTCCACAATTATGTGAACAAGGAGATAACATTTGTCAGATCAAACGATATAATGATGTATGCTCGAGGAAAACATACACAAGTAAACATTGGTTGAAAGGTGCACCCAAAATATGGGCTTAGGTAGCATCATCAATGTTAGAATGGTGATTCGTTATCCAATAGTCTAAGAATGAACTGTCGACCATTAACTCCAAAGAAATAGGGTTGCTAGGAGTATAGAATCCAAGCAACACCGTTCACTTGTTGGTATTCCGGTTAGAATCAACTTTGTGACCAAGAAAGAATGGTGATGTGAGAAGTATCACTATACTAAGAAATTTTTAAGAGGCGGAGCAATTCTCACGACCTTCTTGACATAAAAGATGGTAATACTCCAAGGTGAAGAAGAACAGATGTTGGATAGCAAGGAACTCAAGATTCAATCCAAAACATGAAACCGTTTGTGTCGAGGGAAGACAAGGATGTGGTCGATGATAGCACAAATCATCGAGGGGCGAGGATGGTATTTCTCAACATGAATTTGATCGATATCCTTGAAGAGCTCAGAATGTTGATGATGAACATGACACATTGTCGAGAGGTTTCATGAAGATATAATTGTCCGGCGATGACATCAAGTCAAAGGAATGATGAAGCGATATGTTATTGGAAGTTTGGAACCATGGGTACGACACAAACTCAAAATCAAGTTTGCTGTTCCAGGAGAAATGATATGACGAGGAAGATCGACGTAAGATTAGCTCACCATCGAAATTTGTGCTCACGGAAGAAGGACCAGGTAGTACAATTAAAATTAGCATGATAATGATGTAGCCGATCAGGCTAAGAATGACATGATGGAGTATTAAACTTGTAAGCAATGAAGATTCCTAATACTTGTTGAATCGCAGTGCGGACTCGATTCCGTTATCGGTGTCCTCAAGTATCTAACAACTTGGAACTTGGGGAAAAGTTGGAATCAGTGAGAAATAATAGTAGATGAAAAACCATAAGGAGTTATGTAGTTTCGTGATAATATCGGGATACCATAGGGTAATACTCGAAGGCGGATCAGAATAGAGGTTGGAGTGGTATAGTTATCGGCGGAAGACATGTGCCTTTCAACTTGTCTGAGAATTGAAATCGAAGGAGAACAATATGGCTGGGACCACATTTGTAAATCCTCAAACCATAGATATAAGACGAATTTCTAATAAGGGGATAATTACTATTATGATAAGCTCCCATGATAAGCTCTACATCGTTTCCATGGGCATGAACACAAAGTTCAAGGTCGACTCCCACTTCTCCAATGCGTAACCTATCATTCACCTCTCATTTTCGATGGAGTTGTAGTGTTGAAATTTTATCTGGTAAATCACCAGGAGAATATGACTCGTGAAAACTCTCGGGTTTGCACAGATTAGGGAAGGCATTGGCCCAACCCATCGGGTATCTTAGGAACATATATTACAAAGTTCAGAAGTAAATAACTCAGCTCGAAAGCAGAGCATCGTTACCCATATCAGAGAATAGGATTTACCAATGGCATTATGTATCAGGGAAAGAACTTCTCAAGGTTTTTGTACACAAAGGACACTGTTGGATGATAATTCAACAAAGGATTTGACGGTCCACAACAGAGCTGATGTGAGCATCGGCACACAATCAGAAGAAGAAACAATGCAATGAGATCATATTATAGAAACAACTGACTAACTCAAAGCTCAAATGCAAAGGAATTATGAATTCCAAGACAAGGGATCAGAAGCAATGCTCTGATTAGGGATGGATAAGTTGAATAGCCTTAGGGGTACAATAGATGGTAATTTGATTGGTCGAGATCCATCTCATGTTTAAACTGTCGTCTGAGCTGGAAGGATGAATTCTAGGGTCTGATTGAGGATTGTGGGCATTCGCAACATATTGAATCAGCGGACTCAATATGATAATGACAAAGGATGCCAATAAGATTACCAGACTTATGGGATTATCAATAATGTAGGCAAGCAAGAATTTCAAGAGCAATAGGTTGCTAAGGATTTTCAAAAGATTGAATAGCATTTCAAAGACTTTTGTGAATAGATGAACAATTGGGGAGAAACAAATCCTCGATAAGTGTGAGGATTAATTTGTAGGTGTATTCAAGCGACAAGAAACTACAAGGAAGTAAGCACAAAGTTTTCTCAGAGCAATAGAGAGAAGTTCGGGGTATCTTGTAATAACAAGTCCAATTGGGAATAAAAGTAAGAATGGCAAGTGTGTAGTTATCCATAAGGGTTAACGATGGAAGGGAATTGCAAATGCAATGAGCACAAGTTCTCGAGATAACATCGAAGAATATCTTCAAAAACTTCTAGTGCACTCGGCGATCATCTGGACTGAAGGGGCTCTCTGGGAGAAAGTGTTTTCGAGAACCTAAAGTTAGATTTTAGAAAATCTTTTGACCCGAATAGAAGAGAGATCAGAATCCTAGAGTATAGAAAAGGAATAAAAGATCCTAATACCACCCAATGGCGATGTGGGCCTGTAAGCCACACAGCCATGTTAATAAAAGTTTTGCAATGACTAGACTCAACTTCGGCCAAGGAGTTGGAAAGAGGGATTCCTATAGACAGTCGGCTCTGATACCAACTTGTGACGCCCCCGATTCAATCGTACACTAATAATACACGCAAACATGTACGATCAAGATCAGGGACTCACGGGAAGATATCACAACACAACTCTACAAATAAAATAAGTCATACAAGCCAGGGGCCTCGAGGGCTCGAATACAAGAGCTCGATCATAGACGAGTGAGCAGAAGCAACAATATCTGAGTACAGACATAAGTAAACAAGTCTACCTTAAGAAGGCTAGCACAAACAGGGATACATATCAAAAGAGGCGCATGCCTCCTGCCTGGGACCCTCCTAATCCAGGACTCCCTCAGTGTGTTTTATTAAGTATCTGGTTTTAGTTGTCATAAGGTCAAGGTACAACTCTAAGTCGTCCTGTTACCGAAGATCATGACTATTCGAATAGATTAACTTCCCTGTAGGGGTGCACCACATTTCCCAACCCACTCAATCCCCTTTGTCCGGACACACTTTCCTGGGTCATGCCCGGCGTCGGAAGATCAACACGTCGCAGCCCTACGTAGGCACAACAGAGAGACCAGCACGTCGGTCTAAATCCTATGGCGCAGGGGTCTGGGCCCGTCGCCCATTGCACACCTGCACATTGCGAACGCGGCCGGAAGCAGACCTAGCCTCCCTAATACAAGAGCAGGCGTTCCAGTCCATTCCGACACGCGCCGCTGAGTCGATGACGTCACGAAGGCTTCGGATGATACCCCGACGTCGAGTGCCCATAACTGTTCCCGCATAGTTGGTTAGTGCGTATAGGCTAGTGGCCAGACTTAGATCAAAAATCAAGATCTCGTTAAACGTGTTAATTGATGTAACCGCGGACGCCAACCAGGGCTAGGCCCACCTCTCTCCTAGGTGGTCTCAACCTGCCATGTCGCTCCGCCACAAAGTAACAGTCGGGGGCCGTCAGGAACCTAGGTCCACCACTACCTGGGTGGAACCACCTACCCCTTCAGCCCCCAACATCAGAATCACTTGTGGGTACTCTACGAGCCGACCCGACTTTAGTCACAACATGTATCATGTGTAATATCTATAGTATATACCAGTGATCAACAGCCGACGTGATCACGGCCGATAGTATAGCATGGCAGACTGACAAGAATGTAGGGCCACAGATGATAAACTAGCATCATATACTAAGCATTTAGGATTGCAGATAAGGTATCAACAACTGTATCAACAATGACAGGCTATGCAACAGAATAGGATTAACCGAAAGCAGTGACATGCTACATTACTCTAATGAAAACAGTAGAGAGAAGAATAGGCGATATCTGGTAATCAAGGGGGGGGGGCTTGCCTGGTTGCCCTGGCAAGTAGGGGTCATCTTCGATGTAGTCGAACACACAGACATCAGCAGCGTTCTCGGAGTCTACCGGAAAGAAGTAACGGAGAGGAACACACAGACATCGGCAGCGGTCTCGGAGTCTACCGGAAAGAAGTAACGGAGGGGAACACAATAAATAACAGAGCAATCAAATGTAACGCAAAGCAAGACACGACAACTCACTGTGCTAGGGGTGACCTAACGCTGGGATAGGTGATACCGACGAAAGGGGAAAACATCCGGGAAAGTATTTTCGGTGTTTGACATTTTCGGACATACGGACTAGAGGGGGATGGTTGCAGGTTCGCTATGCTAGGGACGTGCGGCGGACGAACGAACTGCATATTCGGATTCGTCTTGAAATTCTGAGCAACTTTCATGTATAAAATATTTTCATCTGACTTACGATATATTTTCTATGATTTGACAAGTTTTTAAATCATTTTCTGTAATTATTATATTTAGTTTAATCCGAATTGACCAGGTCAATTTGACTAGTCAAAAGGGAAGGTGTGGCCCACATGTCATAGACTATTTACCTAAACAAATAAATAAACCTAACTTATTTAAAGGGGCCTACATGTCATCTACTACTAGACTAATTTAGCACTAATTAGTACTAGCTTCACCTTTGTAAAACTAATCTAAGCAGTACTAATTTAAGCAAGGGCCGGCTACACTCACGCACACACACACAACACACACACTCAGGCGCACACACACACAGCACACTGGCCATGGCCATGGCCAGCCGTAGGAGCAGAGCAACTACATCTAGCAAGTATTAGCGAATATCAGCAGTAGTGGCTAGGAGCAGTAGCAGCGTAGTGCATCAGCAGCAGCAATAGCCAAAGCAGCAAGAAGAGCAGCAATAAATGGCAGCGGCAGCAGCGATGCTAGCAGCCAGCGAGCGGCAGCAGGTAAGAGGAGAAGCAAGCAGCGGCGGCTACGGACGGATGCGGCAACGACGCGCGAGGCCACGCGCCAGCATGGCCAGCCGAGCAGGAGCTAGCGGCGGGCGCAGGGCTGCACGGGCAAGGCGAGCAGCGCCGAGGCGCGCACGCGGGGCGGCCGGCACGCGGGCTATATCAGCGTGGACGGAACGAGCGGGCTTTGCAGCCCGCTCGTGGCCCGTTTAGGACCGTCCCGTACGATTCAAGCCTGATAGGAAAATATGTCGGTCCGAGCCCAGCAAAAGAGACCGAAATTTTTTTGATCCGGTCCGGTCTTTAACCGGGCCGACCGAGCGAATCAATGGCGCAAGGCCCGTCAACTGTCTAATACATCGAGGCCCCGAGCCCCCGAGCCGAGCAACCCCCCTCCCCTCGTTCCATTCCCCTCCTCGCTCGATTCGGCAGCGCCTCCTCCTCTGTTCTTCTTCTATCCCTAACCCTAGCCCTAAAGCGACGGCGCCATTGCCCGCGGCCTCTCCCTTCACCGACGGCGCCATCTCATCCGAGTCCAAGCTGGAGGAGCACGTGTACATCGGGGAGGCAGCAAGGCCAGCACGCCGTCGGTCCGTCCTTCCCTGGTTCCTCACCAAGCGCCACGAAGAGAAAGAGGTAATCTTTATCTAACCTGTACCATGGGATGTGGACTTACGATTGAGGGAGGCTGTTGCGGATGGTACATGCCTGGGAATTGTGCATGAGAGGATTGAGCTGTAGTATTGGAAGATGCATTCCCATGATTTGGCATATAGGCATCAGGTGTTGCTTGACCTGAAAAGTTGTAATACGGGAGGCACTGCAAAGTTGGGATCTCTCTATTCTGAATCCAGATATCAGATGTCTCTACCTGTAAAGGATACCCAAAATATTAAATCAAGTAGGCCATGTATAAAATTTTGTGAGTGAACTCCCTAAATACAAGTAGAATTATGTACCCATATAAAATTCAGACTAAATGTGAACTCCCTAAATACAAGTAGAATTATGTACTCCAGGAGTATGTAACAAGCAGAAAATAATTATGTACTCCAGGAGTATCTAACAAGCTGAAAATAATTTTAATCAATATAAATTTCAGACTCCACATCCATGATTTGTACCTGTTTGATGTGCTGTTTTTTTGTAGATAATGGTCAGGAGATAATTATGTTTATTTGCACTAGTACTAGATGATTTTCTATGCTACAAAAAGAAGAAGCTGAAGTATTTGCACTTGATTGATGTACTAACTGCAGATATTATGTGCTGTTTTTTGTGGATAATGGTGAAGGAGAAGGGGAATGAGAAGGGAAAGGGTGCTGGTAAGGAGAATGCGAAGGCGAAGGCAAAGGAGAAGAGCGTGAATTACCTAATTAGGCAAGATTCGACGCTGCCTCCGCCGGTTCCGAGGAAGAAGAGGAAGCCTAAGGTGCAGATTAGGAAGGCGAAAGACTTTCCCAATGCCCCAACGGGAGAGTTGATTTGTAGGTTAAAAAAACACCCTCCACCTCCTCCGCGTCTCCCCGACCGTACCAGTGCCGGCGTGCGTGCCGCGGAAGCCGTTGCCTCCGGCTCTGCAACCTGCTCCGAGCTGCCTCATGCATCTACTATTGTAAGATTGCTTTACTTGATGCTTGATGTAGCCATATTTCCATATAACCATATAGGTGTTGTTTGCTTATTTGTGTGCTCATGTGTGTTAGGTGGGAGATGACGAGGAGAAGGAGAAGGAGGACGACGAGGACGTGGACATGAATGAGGACAAGGACAAGGACGATGAGGAATATGAGTAGCAGAATATGTTTATAGTCCTGCCACAACCGAGTGCTGATATGTCGGATGATGATACATCAGAAGGGTATAAGGAATCAGCTGATGAACTAGAAGGTGACACTATGTCCGAGGAATCATTTGTGCATGTTGTCTCTAGTGAGGAGGAGGCAAGAGAAAGGAAAAATAAAAAGAACAAGAGGCTAAGAGCCAATGCTCCTGTTACGATGTCATCGGATGTTTGGGCCCATTTTCACAAGGTCAAAGAGCCATCGACGGAGCATCCCGGAGAGATTGTGTTGAAGGCTGTTTGTAATTATTGTCCCAAAAAGAAGTATGCATATACGCAAGGTGGCAGCACCTCAACTATTGGAAGGCATATTTTAAAATGTGAAGGTTTAAGGGACAAGATGGCTCGGAATGCCATCCAAAGAACTCTTGAACTGTGCAAAATCAATGGTCCAACAAGTGGTCCAACAATGCACCCCTCTATTGAGTACAACCAAGGCATCGTCAAGGAGCTTATTGCTAAGATGATATGTGTGCAAGAGTATTCATTTAGAATGGTTGAACATGAGTGGTTCAACATTCTAATGAAGTGCATGAATCCAAATTATAAACCCATTGGAAGGAAGGCAATATGAGCCGAGTGCATGAGGGTTTAAAAGAACGAAAAAGAGGTGCTTAAATCTCTCCTAAAGGGTGTGAGCTCCATATGTCTAACTACAGATTTGTGGACAAGCAACCAAACCTTATCTTACATGTGTGTGGTTGCACACTATATAGATGGGAATTGGAACTTACAAACCCATGTGCTTGCTTTCATAGAGTTGGATCCTTCTCACTCCGGAAATGTCATTGCGGATGCTCTCTATGCGGTTGTGACAGAATGGAATATTGAGACCAAAATTATGTCCATCACACTTGACAACGCTTCAAACAATGATGGTGCGGTTGAAGCTTTGAAGGCCAAGTTCTTGTTTCAGAGAGGTATGATTCTATCATGTTTTTTGCTCACATGCTTGCTATTTTTGCTCATATGCTTGCTTTATATGCTAATATAGAAGCTATTTATGCTCATATGCTTGCTGTTTTTGCTCACATGCTTGCTGTTTTTGCTCATATGCTTGTTGCTATGCTCATATAGAAGCTCTTTATGCTCATATGTTTGATGTTTGTGCTCATATGCTTTCTGTTTTTCCTCACATGCTTGCTATTTTTGCTCATATAAAAATTGTCTTTTGTAGGTAAGGACTTCGAAGGACAATATTTTCATATCCGTTGTTGTGCACATATCCTCAACTTGGTCGTGCAAGATGGGACAATGATCTTAGATAATTTGATAAACAGCTTGAGAGAGACGGTGAAGTACTTCAAGAGGTCACCTTCTCATCTCCATGCTTTTGTTGCCACTTGCAAAAGCTTGGGTGTCAAAGTTGGTAATCATTTACACCTGGATTGTAAAATAAGGTGGAGTTCAACCTTTAAGATGATTAGCACTGCCCGTGGATAAAGGAAGCCTTGACCTCTGATGCTGGTTCGAATGCCAACTATGCTTGGGCACCGACAAACGCAGAGTGGGACATGTATGACCTTATCTCTCCATTACTTGAGAGTTTGGCTGAGGTGACAAAAGCATTTTCAGGAAGTTTATATCCCACCTCGAACATCTTCTACCCATACATTGTTGGCGTCAAGCTTGCAATCGAACATGCAATGGCTAGTGATAGTGACCACTACAAGGAAATGGGTGAAGCAATGTTGGAGAAGTTTGACAAATACTGGGAAGAAAAGAACAATGCCATGGTGATCGCAACCATCTTTGATCCACGGTAAATGCTTGCTGTTTTTACTCCAATGGCTGCTGTTTTTACTCATATGGTTGATGTTTTTACTCATATGCTTGTTGTTTTTACTCATATGCTTGTTGTTTTTACTCGTATACTTTCTAATTCACTCCAATGCTATCATCTTTGATCCTAGGTACAAGATGGGTTACATAGAGTGGTCCTTTGGAGAACTCTATGGAGAAGGAAGTACGATGTAACATCCCAAATTTCTAAATTTTGGAATGTTATAATAAATAGATAGATTGATTGATTGTTTGATCGTTGTGTGATTGATTGCGTGAAATTGAGTGAAATTCGAAACCTTTTTGAAAGTTAAATGAGAGGGAATAAAAGGACTTTCCCAAACTTTCATTTTGGATTCATGATCTCCGTGAATTCAAATTATTTTCACCACGAAACCCTGGAGAGAAGATGACATGACTTCTTCCATTTATTTAAATGACAAGGGGTGTTGAAAATATTTGAATTTCATTTGAAAATATTTTCAATTATGAAACTTTATGCAACTCAATGATTTTCACGAGAGAAGATAAAATGACTTCTTCAAACATATGAAATATGAGTTGGGAGTTTAAAAGGACCAAAATTTAAAACCCTTTTGAAATTATTTTCAATTTGGAGTTATTTGGGTTTTATTCAAATTATTTTTCTCCAAAAACAAAATACATGGAAAATAGGGTAACATGATTCTCTAGAATAGAAAATTGGAGAGAAATAAATTTGAATTCATTTTGGCATTTTAAAATGTTTTTAGTGGATTTTATTAGAGCAGCAACACTGTTTGAATTATTTGAATTTTTTGAGAATTTATTTGGCATTAGTAAAATGTTCATGTCGTAGAAAATATTTTTCTGAAAATTTTGATATATTATATGCCTATATGAATTTTTTTTATTTTTTTTATTTTATTTTATTTTCTGTTGTCTGGAAAATCTTAAAAAAAAAGAGAACTCCTGCCGACTGGGCCGGCCCAGCTCTCCCGCCAGGCCCAGCCCAGCGCGCAGCTCGTCCCCGACCCTGAGCGGAGTCCGCCGCTCGCACGGCTCGCCGGCGACACCGTGTCCGCCCCGGCCTCCTCTGCCCCCTCGTCCACGCCTTTCCTCCCCCTATAAAGTCACCGCCCCGGGCCCCGTCTCTCTCTCTGCCGCACCGCGCCGCCCTTCCCGCAGAT
>NC_057809.1:93174014-93181154 GCF_018294505.1 Triticum aestivum
CGCCACCTCGCCGGAGTCGCACCACCTCGCCGGAGTCCATTCGTCGCCGGCGCCGGTTTTATTTGGCGAACCGGTAAAACCCGCACAAAACCCGATCCGTTTTTTTTTTCGGTTTTTCATCTTAGGCCGGTTTTTCCTTTTAGTTAGATCTAATTAGAAAACGTTCGCTGGTTAGGTCTTCACAGCGAACGAATTCGTTATTTTTGTTTCTGTAGCGAACGTTCGTTAGATAGTCTTTTTCTTTTTCTTTTTTCTTTTCGGTCAGGGACTCTTTTGTGAATATTTTATTTACAAATTGGCCCCTGTTTTTCAAATGGTCACTACTTTTTACTCGTTTGTCCAAATCCAACGAAACCAACGCTCACGTCTTCGTTATGATCCCCTCTTTCCAGTAATCCAACTCAAACATGTTTTTGAAAGTCTTAAAATTTGAATTCAACCAGATTTGTATTTGAACTTCGTTTGATCATAACTTGAGTTTCGTAGCTCCATTTCAGTTGATTCTTTTTGCAAATCGAAGCTCTTGATCTAAACATTCTAATAAGGCCAAATTCACATAATTTTGGTACTATTAGAAATTGTTTTATGTTGCAAGAGTTATTTGCTTGGTTTTGAAGTTTTCCGAATCGTCTTGTTCGTTCTTTCTGATCTTTTGAGTGATTGCTTATGTGTGGTTACTATTGCTTGCTTACGATAGATTGACCGGAGTGTGACGAGTAGAACTATTAAGACTTATGAGTACGAATCATCTTCATCAACATTGCAGGCAAGTTCACACTTTGATCATACCTCTTTCATACCCAGTTTTTATTGCATTAGATCAAACCTCCAACATTACATGATTAGGATCTAATTAAATTGTGGGAGGGGAAGTAGTTGAGGTAGTACCTATTACCTGTTTATTGTCAAACCCTTGGGAGTTACTATTACGTTGTGCTTATATTGCCATGCTATGCTCGTAGACGTGGATTGGGTTTTGAGAGTATTCATGACAGATGTGAGATTGTTAATAAATGGTTTACTTAAGGTGGCAACTTAAACACACATCTGGGTGGATTGAGGCACTCGGGTATTCCAGGATTGCCTGTCTAGGCACCTGGGTAGACCAGGATTGCCTGTTTTTTTATGGACCGCCACCCAGGCTCAAAGGGATCATGAGATTTTTCATACTACAAACTTCCGTGTGCAGCCACAAGCTATTATGGGCTCTAGCATAGTTGATTAAGTCGTGCGAACTCTTACAGGGTAGACTAGCAGATGTAGGGGAAAGTAGGTGTAATGGTCTATCCATCGTAAGGTGCTAGCAGTTCTGAAAGACTATGTATCAGTCATCCGTTTCTCAAACACCATGTAGTGCGAGAAATCCAACGGAGGGGATCGAGTCTTGTGGGGAAAAGTGCGCAAACCTCTGCAGAGTGTATAAACTAATCATGATTAGCCGTGTCCCCGGTTATGGACGTCTTGAGTATCCAGTACCTGGATTATCATGTGAATCTCATCACGTTACTTTAAATGAATATTGTTGGGTTTTAAATGATGATGCTTAATTGCGATTGAGAATGTTGTCAACCATTCTCAATGTTTAACAACCACCATGATAGTTAAATAAAATTTATTTCTTTGCAGTAGGGAAAAATTGGCTTTATGCAAAACTATAACCATAGAGCTTTTCCACCAGCCAAATATGCATGTAGTGATAGCCTTTATTCATCATTCTCTATGGTGTGAATTTGCCAATACATTCAATGTACTGACCCTTTGTGGCTGCAACGTCTCATGTTGCAGGATTTCTTACGACGAGTAAGTGATACGTTAGGGTGACGATTTCTACACTCAACTTTGCCGTTGGTGTTGATGGAAATCCACAACCTTGTTACTTCCGCTATTTTGGATTGAGGTAATAGTATTTACGTTCATTTTACATGTGATTTACCTCTGTTATAAATCCTCGAGTACTGTGTGTGTCAGCATACCAATCCAGGGATGACACTTAAGCACAGAGATTTGACCGTCTGAGGTCGGGTCGCTACAAGATGGTATTAGAGCACATGTTGACTGTAGGACGTGACCCTAGAAACTGGCAAGCCCATAACAAAGATTTTTCTCTACAACTTTCCCTTTCAAAAAGACCTTTTACCTCTCTTCTCTTCTGAGCTTATTCAAAAATTCCCTTTAGTGAGACCATACCCCTTTCCCCTTTTGACCACTCGAGGATTCGACTGATGAGACCACTCCAAGAAGTAATGGATATCGGACAACTAAGACCACTTTGGAGTGAAGAGTATTTTCCGTGCATCTGAATAATGGAAACTACAACGGTTGAGGACCGAAGACAAGTAGAATTTGAAGGCTCTAAAGAATTCCCAGATTTGTGACCTAGGAAGGCTAACCTTATGGAACTTGGCAGATTATGGAAGTTGTCAATACCCGAGATCAAGGTTTATTGTAGAAAGACTGAACCAAGGAGCATGAGAACTCGAAGTTTTGTCAAAGAAAACCCTAAGGCAGGAGATATCAACTATGGAATGATAGCTCATGGGAATGACAAGAGCAGAAACACGGTTATCCATGATGTCATAGCCCGCTGATGCTATTGTCACCGTGCTGAGTTAAGGATGCATGTCTTTAGAATGGATTAGATGGAAGAAGGCTGATGGAGCACCTATTACTAAGATGAAGTTTTAACCTTAGCCGGTGTATCACCAGGATCTGGAGTAGTACATCAAGAAGTTTAAGGTGGAGCTCCATGAAGCCGTATTAGAACAGGAAACATTTCGTGAAGAACTCAGGAACGAAAAGCTGAAAGTAGCCAAGCTGGAGGAGTAAAACCTCGAGATACCGGAGATTCGACAGGAACTGAAGGACAGTAGGACCATGGTTCATGCAAAGGATGTTGAAACCAGAAGTTTGGAACGCAACTCCAGAAATATTAAAGAACGTCATGATAGACCTTGCTCCAACAGAGATGATCAGGCAAAAGAACTTGAGAAGGACAAGCATGATCGGAAGAAGCCGTTGGAGGCATGAACAAGACTTGAAGAGTTTGATGACTTTGAAGATTTATTAACCTTTAGAAGACCCAACCCCTGTTATCTACCTACATTAGATGCGACGTTTGTGAGCTGTCATTTGTTTGACGTTTTTTCCCGACAGCCACAAATAAAATCTGCCTTTTCAAAACTTTTTTGTTTGTATTGTGTGCATCCCTCTCTATCTCTCTTATCTCACCCCAAACCCATGGACCCAATAGAGGATGAATGAAGATGAGCTTATATTTTCTGGACCGCTAAGTCAATTGGGGACGGACCGATTGCTTCAGAACAAGGAGGATCACATGGAGAATAACCCTATAGTTGGAAACAATATGACCCAGCAAGCTCTTCAGTTCTTTGAAAGAGGTGCTCCTACTTGGTGGAGAATGTACCAAACCATCAATGGATGGCAAGGAGTAACCACTTGGAAAGAATTTAAGTTGACTTTGCCAAAGTCTCGGTTTGTGTCCTAGAAGTTGAAGCCTTATGGAAATGGATATGAAGAAACCTTGTGCATGCAAGATTTGTGGAGAAATAGGACACACCCGTAAAGAACACAAGGATGAATACCCTAATTGTGAAGGAAGTCACCTAGTTGAAGAATGCCCAATTAGGCAGATTACTTGTTTCTTGTGTGAAGGGACTACCCACTATCCTGCTTAGTGTCACATTTACCCCATGGTACAATGAACCATCCAGCAGAAGAAAGAAGAAATGAAAGGAGCCCTCATGGAAATTTTAGAAGAAGTTGTGATGGAGGACACACCTAAAGAAGACCCAAGTAAACCCTGCACTAAGTCTTGCTATTCATGTGGAGAAGAAGGACACATCTCCTAAAATTGTCTGAATGGAGATCTAGTAGAATTCCCGATAAAGGAAGTAGAATATGACCCAAAGGAAATAGAAGCCCTGATTGGAATGGAGAAGTCCAGGAAGAGAAACCGATTGGAGCCCAGGAGGGACCTGAGTCATATCACCTGTTATAGGTGCAAGGAGTCAGGGCACTACCTCAACAGTTGCCCAAAAAGGAAACTTCGAGACTTGTCAAAAGTAATATGTTTTAGTTGTAATGGAGCAGGGCACTTTGCCAGAGAATGCCCCAAGGAGAAGGAAACTTCTGCTAGATAGTTGAGTTTGCAACAAAAGAAATGGAGTAGTAGAAGTGAGAACATTTTCTTTTATATTGAGGTGTTGAGTTGAGACATGTAATGGAGGAGCGAGAGATGGTAATCATTTGGGAATGAATAAAGTTAGCATCATTGGTGCTGATATGGATTTTATGAGTGTTTACTCTATGAAGAAGGATTTTGACCAGTTTTGAGGATATGAGAAATATGTTCTATGAAAGATTTGTGCATTTTAAGGGTGGTAGTACCTTGTAAGAACCCTTGACTCTTGGAAAAGATAAGGATACTCCACTGAGTGGATTTCGGACAAAATGAATACGAGTTTTGTCTCGATATGTGTGATACCCCAAGAGTATGTGGGATGAAGTTGGAGACCGTCAGTTGTTTGGACGAAATGTGATCAAGGAGTCAGAAGAGAATGTTAAGTTGATTCAAGATAGACTGAAGGTAGCTCAGTCCAGGCAGAAGAGTTATGCAGACTCAAAAACTCAAGGAGGTAGTCTATGAAACTGGAGACAGATCATGTCTTCGTGTGCCCCCTCTGCGAGGAGTTAAATGAATTGGAGTTAAGGGAAAGTTAGCCTCGAGATTTGTAGGACCATACCAAGTTTTGGAGCGTACGGGAGAAGTGGCCAACAAGTTGGAGTCACCCGAAGGACTGTCAGGAGTTCATGATGTGTTTCACATTTCCCAGTTGAAGAAGTGCCATGCAGAGATGGCCAACATTCCCCTGTAAGAACGCTTGACCCTGAAAAGGAAAATGATGTTCCACGAAGTGGAATATGGACTTCATAAGTATAAGTTTTTATCTCGGTATGAGGGATATCCCACGAGGATGAAGAGATAAATTACTATTGGATATAAAGGAGGTATGATGTCAGAAATATGGATCAATGGAAACTCCATGATGAGTCTGAGTAAACATGTCCTAGTTTGGTGCCAATAGAAGGAAGGAAGACAGTAAAATTGGATGGATTTAAGAATACTAGGAAGTTGGAAGTTGGAACAATGATCAGTTGCCCGATGATAAGTTCAAGGACTACAAGTGATGAGATGGGCCATAACCCACAGGCCCCAGGACCTGCCAAGAATGCAAGAACATCCTTGCTGAAGGAAGAACCCTGGAGGAAGATACAATGTTTATCGGCAGACAATTTTACAGGAGTAACGCAAAACCTGAGAGTTGTGAAGGAACGATAGATGTTTGTTTGGCTTGCAGAATCTATGGATTTATCCGAACTTGGTTCATCGACAAGAGAAATTCTGCAATGCTTGTGAGGATGACCGAGTGTTAGAATGCGAGATTCGCTAAACCGTATACAAGGTAATGATTTGGGTGCGGGATGGATTGATCACCATACCGACTTACTCTTATTATTCGCCTTGCTATGTGGGATGGTAAATCTGAGTGACTTACCTATAGTAAAGAGACGACGATCAAAACCCTGTCTAAACTTAGAATGGTATAAGTATTTTTCCCTTGTACACGACAGTTGTTGCCAACCGTAGGTTATACGGTGAGGTTCAACCCAGACCCATTTCCTGCAGGAGAAACCATAAATTATTGACCACCATGAGATATCGATAGTTGTTTAGTTTTGGCGCCAGACCCGTCAGCTAAGAAGAACCAATCTCGGAATAACCTTACCAAAAGGAAAGGATAGAAGAATTGAGGAAGAGGTTATGCCACTACCTGAAGATCCTAGAGAAGGAATTATCCTTACGATCTGAAAAGACCGACACTGTCAAGAATAAGGGTGGAGTATATGAGTTTTGATGGAAACGTAACCATGCTTCTAAGGGTGGTAGCCCCCCAGACCCCTTGTGATGATCGATGGATTTTGAGAAGACCCCAAACCTAACCTCTTTCTTTCTAGCCTCTCCAAATCTCGAGGACGAGATTCATTTTAAGGGTGGTAGGTTTGTGACATCCCAAAATTCTAAATTTTGGAATGTTATAATAAATAGATAGATTGATTGATTGTTTGATCGTTGTGTGATTGATTGCGTGAAATTGAGTGAAATTCGAAACCTTTTTGAAAGTTAAATGAGAGGGAATAAAAGGACTTCCCCAAACTTTCATTTTGCATTCGTGATCTCCGTGAATTCAAATTATTTTCACCACGAAACCCTGGAGAGAAGATGACATGACTTCTCCCATTTATTTAAATGACAAGGGGTGTTGAAAATATTTGAATTTCATTTGAAAATATTTTCAATTATGAAACTTTATGCAACTCAATGATTTTCACGAGAGAAGATAAAATGACTTCTTCAAACATATGAAATATGAGTTGGGAGTTTAAAAGGACCAAAATTTAAAATCCTTTTGAAATTATTTTCAATTTGGAGTTATTTGGGTTTTATTCAAATTATTTTTCTCCAAAAACAAAATACATGGAAAATAGGGTAACATGATTCTCTAGAATAGAAAATTGGAGTGAAATAAATTTGAATTCATTTTGGTATTTTAAAATGTTTTTAGTGGATTTTATTAGAGCAGGAGCACTGTTTGAATTATTTGAATTTTTTTAGAATTTATTTGGCGTTAGTAAAATGTTCATGTCGTAGAAAATGTTTTTTTTGAAAATTTTGATATATTATATGCCTATATAATTTTTTTATTTATTTTGTTTTATTTTATTTTCTGTTGTCTGGAAAATCTTAAAAAAAGAGAACTCCCGCCGACTGGGCCGGCCCAGCTCTCCCGCCAGGCCCAGCCCAGCGCGCAGCTCGTCCCCGACCCCGAGCGGAGTCCGCCGCCCGCACGGCTCACCGGCGACGCCGTGTCCGCCCCGGCCTCCTCTGCCCCCTCGTCCATGCCTCTCCTTCCCCTATAAAGTCGCCGCCCCGGGCGCCGTCTATCTCTCTGCCGCGCCGCGCCGCCCTTCCTGCAGATCGTCGCCGCCGCCGCCGCAAGCGAGCCGCCCCGCCGCCTAGTCTGCCGCCCCGCCTCGCTGCTCGCCGCCGCACCGTCGCCC
>NC_057809.1:93181701-93188647 GCF_018294505.1 Triticum aestivum
ACCGTCGCCCCGCGTCGCCCCGTGCAGCCGTCGTCGCCCGCCACCTCGCCGGAGTCGCGCCGCCTCGTCGGAGTCCGTTCGTCGCTGCCGCCGGTTTTATTTGGCGAACCGGTAAAACGCGCACAAAACCCGATCCGTTTTTTTTTTGGTTTTTCATCTTAGGCCGGTTTTTCCTTTTAGTTAGATCTAATTAGAAAACGTTCGCTGGTTAGGTCTTCACAGCGAACGAATTCGTTATTTTTGTTTCTGTAGCGAACGTTCGTTAGATAGTCTTTTTCTTTTTTCTTTTTAATTTTCGGTCAGGGACTCGTTTGTGAATATTTTATTTACAGATTGGCCCCTGCTTCTCAAATGGTCACTACTTTTTACTCGTTTGTCCAAATCCAACGAAACCAACGCTCACGTCTTCGTTATGATCCCCTCTTTCCAGTAATCTAACTCAAACATGTTTTTGAAAGTTTTAAAATTTGAGTTCAACCAGATTTGTTTTTGAACTTCGTTTGATCGTAACTTGAGTTTCGTAGCTCCGCTTCAGTTGATTCTTTTTGCAAATCGAAGCTCTTGACCTAAACATTCTAATAAGGCCAAATTCACATAATTTTGGTACTGTTATAAATTGTTTTATGTTTCAAGAGTTATTTGCTTGGTTTTGAAGTTTTCCGAATCGTCTTCTTCGTTCTTTCTGATCTTTTGAGTGATTGCTTATGTGTGGTTACTATTGCTTGCTTACGATAGATTGACTGGAGCGTGACGAGTTGCACTATCAAGAGTTATGAGTGCGAATCATCTTCATCAACATTGCAGGCAAGTTCACACTTTGATCATACCTCTTTCATACCCAGTTTTTATTGCATTAGATCAAACCTCCAACATTGCATGATTAGGATCTAATTAAATTGTGGGATGGGAAGTAGTTGAGGTAGTACCTATTACTTGTTTATTATCAAACACTTGGGAGTTACTATTACGTTGTGCTTACATTGCCATGGTATGCTCGTAGACGTGGATTGGGTTTTGAGAGTATTCATGACAGATGTGAGATTGTTAATTAATGGTTTACTTAAGGTGGCAACTTAAACACACATCTGGGTGGATTGAGGCACCTGGTTATTCCAGGATTGCCTGTCTAGGCACCTGGGTAGACCAGGATTGCCTGTTTTTTTATGGACCGCCACCCAGGATCAAAGGGATCATGAGATTTTTCATACTAGAAACTTCTGTGTGCAGCCACAAGCTATTATGGGCTCTAGCATAGTTGATTAAGTCGTGCGAACTCTTACAGGGTAGACTAGCAGATGTAGGGGAAAGTAGGTGTAACGGTCTATCCATCGTAAGGTGCTAGCACTTCTGAAAGACTATGTATCGGTCATCCGTTTCTCAAACACCATGTAGTGCGAGAAATCCAACGGAGGCGATCGAGTCTTGTGGGGAAAAGTGCGCAAACCTCTGCAGAGTGTATAAACTAATGATGATTAGCCGTGTCCCCGATTATGGACGTCTTGAGTATCTGGTACCTGGATTATCATGTGAATCTCATCACGTTACTTTAAATGAATATTGTTGGGTTTTAAATGATGATGCTTAATTGGGATTGAGAATGCTGTCAACCATTCTCAATGTTTAACAACCACCATGATAGTTAAATAAAATTTATTTCTTTGTAGTAGGGAAAAATTGGCTTTACGCAAAACTATAACCATAGAGCTTTTCCACCAGCCAAATATGCATGTAGTGATAGCCTTTATTCATCATTTTCTATGGTGTGAATTTGCCAGTACATTCAATGTACTGACCCTTTGTGGCTGCAACGTCTCATGTTGCAGGATTTCTTACGATGAGTAAGTGATACGTTAGGGTTACGATTTCTACACTCAACTTTGCCGTTGGTGTTGATGGGAATCCACAACCTTGTTACTTCTGCTATTTTGGATTGAGGTAATAGTATTTACGTTATTTTTACATGTGATTTACCTCTGTTATAAATCCTCGAGTACTGTGTGTGTCAGCATACCGATCCAGGGATGACACTTAAGCATAGAGATTTGACCGTCTGAGGTCGGTTCACTACAAGATGGTATCAGAGCACATGTTGACTATAGTACGTGACCCTAGATACTGGCAAGCCCATAGCAAAGATTTTTCTCAACAACTTTCCCTTTCAAAAATACCTTTTACCTCTCTTCTCTTCTAAGCTTATTCAAAAATTCCCTTTAGTGAGACCATACCCCTTTCCCCTTTTGACCACTCGAGGATTCGAGTGATGAGACCACTCCAAGAAGTACAAGATATCGGACAACTAAGACCACTTTGGAGTGAAGAGTATTTTCCGTGCATCTGAATAATGGAAACTACAACAGTTGAAGACTGAAGACAAGTAGAATTTGAAGGCTCTGAAGAATTCCCAGATTTGTATGACCTAGGAAGGCTACCCTTATGGAACTTGGCAGACTATGGAAGTTGTCAATACCCGAGATCAAGGTGTATCGGAGAAAGACTGAACCAAGGAGCATGAGAACATGAAGTTTTGTCAAAGAAAACCCTAAGGCAGGAGATATCAACTATGGAATGATAGCTCATGGGAATGACAAGAGCAGAAACATGGTTATCCGTGATGTCATCGTCCGCTGATGCTATTGTTACCATGCTGAGTTAAGGATGCATGTCTTCAGAATGGATTTGATGGAAGAAGGCTGATGGAGCACCAATTACTAAGATGAAGTTTTAACCTTAGCCGGTGTATCACCAGGATCTGGAGTAGTACATCAAGAAGTTTAAGGTGGAGCTCCATGAAGCCGTATTAGACAAGGAAGCATTTTGTGAAGAACTCAGGAACCAAAAGCTGAAAGTAGCCAAGCCGGAGGAGCAAAACCTCGAGATACCGGAGATTCGACAGGAACTGAAGGACAGTAGGACCATGGTTCATGCGAAGGATGTTGAAACCAGAAGTTTGGAACGCAACTCCAGAAATATTAAAGGACGTCATGATAGACCTTGCGCCAACAGAGATGATCTGGCAAAAGAACTTGAGAAGGACAAGCATGATCAGAAGAAGCCGTTGGAGGCATGAACAAGGCTTGAAGAGTTTGATGACTTTGAAGATTTATTAACCTTTAGAAGACCCAACCCCTGTTATCTACCTAAGTTAGATGCGACGTTTGTGAGTTGTCATTTGTTTGATGTTTTTTCTCGACAGCCACAAATAAAATCTGCCTTTTCAAAACTTTTTTGTTTGTATTGTGTGCATCCCTCTCTATCTCTCTTATCTCACCCCAAACCCATGGACCCAATAGAGGATGAATGAAGATGAGCTTATATTTTTTGGACCGATAAGTCAACTGGAGACAGACCGATTGCTTCAGAACAAGGAGGATCGCATGGAGAATAACCCTATAGTTGGAAACAATATGACCCAGCATGCTCTTCAGTGCTTTGAAAGAGGTGCTGCTACTTGGTGGAGAATGTACCAAACCATCAATGGATGGCAAGGAGTAACCACTTGGAAAGAATTTAAGTTGACTTTGCCAAAGTCTCGGTTTGTGTCCCAGAAGTTGAAGCCTTATGGAAATGGATATGAAGAAACCTTGTGCATGCAAGATTTGTGGAGAAATAGGACACACCCGTAAAGAACACAAGGATGAATACCCTAATTGTGAAGGAAGTCACCCAGTTGAAGAATGCTCAATTAGGCAGATTACTTGTTTCTTGTGTGAAGGGACTACCCACTATCCTGCTCAGTGTCACATTTACCCCATGGTACAACGAACCATCTAGCAGAAGAAAGAAGAAATGAAAGGAGCCCTCATGGAAATTTTAGAAGAAGCTGTGATGGAGGACACACCTAAAGAAGACCCGAGTAAACCCTAGTCTTGCTATTCATGTGGAGAAGAAGGACACATCTCCCAAAATTGTCTAAATGGAGATCTAGTAGAATTCCCGACAGAGGAAGTAGAATATGACCCAAAGGAAATAGAAGCCCTGATTGGAATGGAGAAGTCCAGGAAGAGAAACCGATTGGAGCCCAGGAGGGACCTGAGTCATATCACCTATTACAGGTGCAAGGAGTCAGGGCACTACCTCAAAAGTTGCCCAAAAGGAAACCTCGAGACTTGTCCGAAGTAATATGTTTTAGTTGTAATGGAGCAGGGCACTTTGCCAGAGAATGCCCCAAGGAGAAGGAAACTTCTGCTAGATAGTTGAGTTTGCAACAAAAGAAATGGAGTAGTAGAAGTGAGAACATTTTCTTTTATATTGAGGTGTTGAGTTGAGACATGTAATGGAGGAGCGAGAGATGGTAATCATTTGGGAATGAATAAAGTTAGCATCGTTGGTACTCATATGGATTTTATGAGTTGTTACTCTATGAAGAAGGATTTTGACCATTTTTGAGGATATGAGAAATATGTTCTATGAAAGATTTGTGCATTTTAAGGGTGGTAGTACCCTGTCAGAACCCTTGACTCTTGGAAAAGATAAGGATACTCCACTGAGTGGATTTCGGACAAAATGAATACGAGTTTTGTCTCGATATGTGTGATACCCCAAGAGTATGTGGGATGAAGTTGGAGACCGTCAGTTGTTTGGACGAAATGTGAGCAAGGAGTCAGAAGAGAATGTTAAGTTGATTCGAGATAGACTGAAGGTAGCTCAGTCCAGGCAGAAGAGTTATGCAGACTCAAAAACTCAAGGAGGTAGTCTATGAAACTGGAGACAGATCATGTCTTCGTGTGCCCCCTCTGCGAGGAGTTAAATGAATTGGAGTTAAGGGAAAGTTAGCCTCGAGATTTGTAGGACCATACCAAGTTTTGGAGCGTACGGGAGAAGTGGCCAACAAGTTGGAGTCACCCGAAGGACTGTCAGGAGTTCATGATGTGTTTCACATTTCCCAGTTGAAGAAGTGCCACGCAGAGATGGCCAACATTCCCCTGTAAGAACGCTTGACCCTGAAAAGGAAAATGATGTTCCACGAAGTGGAATATGGACCTCATAAGCATAAGTTTTTATCTCGGTATGAGGGATATCCCACGAGGATGAAGAGATAAATTACTATTGGATATAAAGGAGGTATGATGTCGGAAATATGGATCAATGGAAACTCCATGATGAGTCTTAGTAAACATGTCCTAGTTTGGTGCCAATAGAAGGAAGGAAGACAGTAAAATTGGATGGATTTAAGAATACTAGGAAGTTGGAAGTTGGAACAATGATTAGTTGCCCGATGATAAGTTCAAGGACTACAAGTGATGAGATGGGCCATAACCCACAGGCCCCAGGACCTGCCAAGAATGCAAGCACATCCTTGCTGAAGGAAGAACCCTGGAGGAAGATACGACGTTTATCGGCAGACAATTTTATAGGAGTAACGCAAAACCTGAGAGTTGTGAAGGAACGATAGATGTTTGTTTGGCTTGCAGAATCTATGGATTTATCCGAACTTGGTTCATCGACAAGAGAAATTCTGCAATGCTTGTGAGGATGACCGAGTGTTAGAATGCGAGATTCGCTAAACCGTATACAAGGTAATGATTTGGGTGCGGGATGGATTGATCACCATACCAACTTACTCTTATTATTCGCCTTGCTATGTGGGATGGTAAATCTGAGTGACTTACCTATAGTAAAGAGACGACGATCAAAACCCTGTCTAAACATAGAATGGTATAAGTATTTTTCCCTTGTACACGGCAGTTGTTGCCAACCGTAGGTTATACGGCGAGGTTCAACCCAGACCCATTTCCTGCAGGAGAAACCATAAATTGTTGACCACCATGAGATATCGATAGTTGTTTAGTTTTGGCGCCAGACCCGTCAGCTAAGAAGACCCAATCTCGGAATAACCTTACCAAGAGGAAAGGACAGAATAATTGAGGAAAAGGTTATGCCACTACTTGAAGTGCCTAGAGAAGGAATTATCCTTACGATCTGAAAAGACCGACACTGTCAAGAATAAGGGTGGAGTATATGAGTTTTGATGGAACCGTAACCATGCTTCTAAGGGTGGTAGCCCCCCAGACCCCTTGTGATGATCGATGGATTTTGAGAAGACCCCAAACCTAACCTATTTCTTTCTAGCCTCTCTGAATCTCGAGGACGAGATTCATTTTAAGGGTGGTAGGTTTGTAACATCCCAAAATTCTAAATTTTGGAATGTTATAATAAATAGATAGATAGATTGATTGTTTGATCGTTGTGTGATTGATTGCGTGAAATTGAGTGAAATTCGAAACCTTTTTAAAAGTTAAATGAGAGGGAATAAAAGGACTTTCCCAAACATTCATTTTGCATTCGTGATCTCCATGAATTCAAATTATTTTCACCACAAAACCCTGGAGAGATGATGACATGACTTCTTCCATTTATTTAAATGACAAGGGGTGTTGAAAATATTTGAATTTCATTTGAAAATATTTTCAATTATGAAACTTTATGCAACTCAATGATTTTCACAAGAGAAGATAAAATGACTTCTTCAAACATATGAAATATGAGTTGGGAGTTTAAAAGGACCAAAATTTAAAATCCTTTTGAAATTATTTTCAATTTGGAGTTATTTGGGTTTTATTCAAATTTATTTGGCGTTAGTAAAATGTTCATGTCGTAGAAAATGTTTTTTTTGAAAATTTTGATATATTATATGCCTATATAATTTATTTATTTATTTTGTTTGATTTTATTTTCTATTGTCTGGAAAATATTAAAAAAAGAGAACTCCCGCCGACTGGGCCGGCCCAGCTCTCCCGCCAGGCCCAGCCCAGCGCGCAGCTCGTCCCCGACCCCGAGCGGAGTCCGCCGCCCGCACGGCTCGCCGGAGACGCCGTGTCCACCCGGGCCTCCTCTGCCCCCTCGTCCACGCCTCTCCTCCCCCTATAAAGTCGCCGCCCCGGGCCCCGTCTCTCTCTCTGCCGCGCCGCGCCGCCCTTCCCGCAGATCGCCGCCGCCGCCTCCTGCT
>NC_057809.1:93189172-93210985 GCF_018294505.1 Triticum aestivum
GTCGCCCCGCGTAGCCGCCGTCGCCCGCCACCTCGTCGGAGTCGCGCCTCCTCGCCGGAGTCCGTTCGTCGCCGGCGCCGGTTTTATTTGGCAAACCGGTAAACCCCGCACAAAACCCGATCTGTTTTTTTCGGTTTTTCATCCTAGGCCGGTTTTTCCTTTTAGTTAGATCTAATTAGAAAACGTTCGCTGGTTAGGTCTTCACAGCGAACGAATTCATTATTTTTGTTTCTGTAGCGAACGTTCGTTAGATAGTCTTTTTCTTTTTCTTTTTAGTTTTCGGTCAGGGACTCGTTTGTGAATATTTTATTTACAGATTGGCCCCTGCTTTTCGAATGGTCACTACTTTTTACTCGTTTGTCCAAATCCAACAAAACCAACGCTCACGTCTTCGTTATGATCCCCTCTTTCCAGTAATCTACTCAAACATGTTTTTGAAAGTCTTAAAATTTGAATTCAACCAGATTTGTATTTGAACTTCATTTGATCGTAACTTGAGTTTCGTAGCTCCGTTTCAGTTGATTCTTTTTGCAAATCGAAGCTCTTGACCTAAACATTCTAATAAGGCCAAATTCACATAATTTTGTTACTGTTAGAAATTGTTTTATATTTCAAGAGTTATTTGCTTGGTTTTGAAGTTTTCCGAATCGTCTTCTTCGTTCTTTCTGATCTTTTGAGTGATTGCTTATGTGTGGTTACTATTGCTTGCTTAGGATAGATTGACCGGAGTGTGACGAGTAGAACTATCAAGAGTTATGAGTGCGAATCATCTTCATCAACATTGCAGGCAAGTGCACACTTTGATCATACCTCTTTCATACCCAGTTTTTATTGCATTAGATCGAACCTCCAACATTGCATGATTAGGATCTAATTAAATTGTGGGATGGGAAGTAGTTGAGGTAGTACCTATTACCTGTTTATTATCAAACCCTTGGGAGTTACTATTATGTTGTGCTTACATTGCCATGCTATGCTCGTAGACGTGGATTGGGTTTTGGGAGTATTCATGACAGATGTGAGATTGTTAATTAATGGTTTACTTAAGGTGGCAACTTAAACACACATCTGGGTGGATTGAGGCACCTGGGTATTCCAGGATTGCCTATCTAGGCACCTGGGTAGACCAGGAATGCCTGTTTTTTTATGGACCGCCACCCAGGCTCAAAGGGATCATGAGATTTTTCATACTAGAAACTTCCGTGTGCAGCCACAAGCTATTATGGGCTCTAGCATAGTTGATTAAGTCGTGCGAACTCTTACAGGGTAGACTAGCAGATGTAGGGGAAAGTAGGTGTAACGGTCTATCCATCGTAAGGTGCTAGCGCTTCTGAAAAACTATGTATCGGTCATCCGTTTCTCAAACATCATGTAGTGCGAGAAATCCAACGGAGGCGATCGAGTCTTGTGGGGAAAGTGCGCAAACCTCTACAGAGTGTATAAACTAATCATGATTAGCCGTGTCCCCGGTTATGGACATCTTGAGTATCTAGTACCTGGATTATCATGTGAATCTCATCACGTTACTTTAAATGAATATTGTTGGGTTTTAAATGATGATGCTTAATTGGGATTGAGAATGCTGTCAACCATTCTCAATGTTTAACAACCACCATGATAGTTAAATAAAATTTATTTCTTTGCGGTAGGGAAAAATTGGCTTTACGCAAAACTATAACCATAGAGCTTTTCCACCAGCCAAATATGCATGTAGTGATAGCCTTTATTCATCATTCTCTATGGTGTGAATTTGCCAGTACATTCAATGTACTGACCCTTTGTGTCTAAAACGTCTCATGTTGCAGGATTTCTTACGACGAGTAAGTGATACGTTAGGGTTACGATTTCTACACTCAACTTTGCCGTTGGTGTTGATGTGAATCCACAACCTTGTTACTTCCGCTATTTTGGATTGAGGTAATAGTATTTACGTTACTTTTACATGTGATTTACCTCTGTTATAAATCCTCGAGTACTGTGTGTGTCAGCATACCGATCCAGGGATGACACTTAAGCACAGAGACTTGACCGTCTGAGGTCGGGTCGCTACATACGAGGTTTAGGACTGAGATCAAAATCATGGAGAAAGAGTTGGCGGCCTTGTATGAAAAATGTGTTGCTCAAGATAAGCGAGATGGAAATGGAGAAATTTCATCTTCCTCTACAAACATTCCTAGTATCCCGGTTCAAGCTGGGTACGAGTCCTTCTTATTGTCCCGTTCAACAAGAATATCAAAGAGTGAGTTGAGGAACTACTTAGAGGATGAGGTTTCCCCTCGCAACAAGGCTCTTGATCTTCTTGGTTGGTTGAAAGGCAATGCTCCTAGGTACCCAATTATGGACAAGATAGCGAGGAGGTTCCTTACTATCCCAGCTACCTCCGTGTCTTCGGAATCTACCTTCAGCACGACCGGAAGGATTTTAGGTATGTCAACTCGTACTACCGAACTTTGGATATAAACTTGTCAACTTCTCATCCTCAAACTAGTTTGTCAACTTGTGTCGTATTAGATGACTATAGGAGTTCTTTAAAACCGGTTATGGTGGAGGCATTAGTTTGTGGTGCAAGTTATATCAAGGGTGCTCATGTTGACTTGAATCTGGTGGTATGTTTGCCATCTTTTCCTTACCTTTCTTTCTTTCTTTTTTGTTCTTGTTGTATGTGATGTGAGTGAGCATTTGTCTAACTTCCACACTTGTAGCCGAGGGATGAGAATGAAGAGGATGATGTTAAGAACATCAAGTTACCCAAGTTACCCATTGTGGTAGAGGAGATCAACGATTGGTAACTATTCTTCCTACATGTTTCACTTGTCATACGATACCAAATATTATTTATGTGAATGTTGGTTGTCTTACTTGCAGACGTTCATCATGTCGATGTTGATCTTGCTATTTTGGAGATGAATGTCAAAGTGATCTTTCTCATGTGAAGGCTACTTTTGCATTTCTGTTATGTTGGAACCTTTCAAGTCATGAACTATGAATTGTCACTGCTAGCTTGGAGATGAACCTCTCATTTGTGTTATGTTCAACTTGTCAATTGACATGGACATGGAATTGTCATTGCAAGTTTGTAATCGTGTACTTCAATGATGATAAGACCTTATGTTTGTGGATGTGATATTTGTTCTTAACCTGATTTGTGCCATCTTTTCTGTCAAAATCAGTTTGTGGATGTCCAAAAAACAAAGGAAATGCTGTCCAAATTTAGTTATTCTTGCTGTCCAAATTTAGTCTAGTGCTTGCTGTCCAAATTAGTTGTTTGTGGCTATGATATTTCTGCTGTTTCGGTCCAAACTTATCTGAAAACTGTAGTGATTGATGTTTGTGCATGTGATTTTTGTGATATTGTTCCTCTCAAAATCAATTGTTTTGATGTCCAAAATTCAAATAAAATGCTGACCAAATTTAGTTATGCCACACAAGTCATTGGACAGAAACAAAGCACTCATAGGAGCAACTTAGTATGACTGTATGACATAACTAATTTGGACAGCCTAAACTGTGGCAAAAAAGATCAACATGGCACTCCCAGGATAAGCCACGGTCTAAATAGTGGCCAAAAAGCTGAATAGATCAGCTATAGGGCAGCTATAGTCTAAACAATGACACTACAGGGAAGCTACAGTCTACAAATGACACAGTAGCCTAAACAGTGGCCAGCAGAGCACTCCCAGCCATTGGTCCCATTCGGTCCATTCGGGCTGACCGAGCTTTTGATGCTTCGGGCCGGTCCTAGAAAACAGGCCCGCTGGCCACCTTAGTCCAGTCCCGACCGGACCGGCCGCGGCCGGCCCAAAGGCTGGCTCGATCAAAGCCCGGACCGGACCGGACCACGCCCACCCTGATGGCTGTAGGGGTCTGGGGGCATGGGCGAGGCACGACAGGGCACGCGCTTGCGCGTACGACGAGGCGCAGAGGTAGGCAGAGTTCGACGGATGGCTATTACAGGGCGATAGCGGAGCTCGGAGGCGGCTAGCGTCAGCTCCAGCTCGAATCTTGAGCTCGTACAGAAAGGAGAAGGGTGCGGGTGCTCACAGAGGAGCTCGGGGAGGGGGTCGGGGGAGTCGGGGAGGCACCGGGGCGGCGTCCTTTGGAGCAGATCGACGATAGACGAAGCGGTGGGGAACGGCTCGATGCCGGGGATGCAGGGGGATCCGGCTTGCTCCAGTGGATGTGGATGACGAGGACGACCATGCCGGAGCTTCGGTGCAGCCACTGGGCGCGGGGGTGATAGTGGCTACGAGAACGATGGTGGCGTAGCGACGGCCGCGCTCAGGCGGTTGTAAGGAGAGGGAGAGAGCGGCGCGAGGTGAGAGAGAAGGGGGGCTTGGGCTCCAAGGGGTTCGCAGGGATATTTATAGACGTTTCTCCGATGCTGTAGCATCGCCGTGGCATCATCTACGTGGCTGCGTGCGCGGGCACACGCTCTGGACGGCTGTGCGTGAGAGCTTGAAGATAGTGGTTGTGTGGGCTGGGCTACGTACTGTCCACATCGAGGACCACCTGGATAGTATTCCTTTGCTCTCTAACTTTTATTATTTTTCGATCTTTTTTCTATTAAAACAAATAGCAATTAAATTTTTCTGACAATGAAATTTGGCACATAATTATTAGTCATAATTTTGGAGAGGCTCACAAAGTTGGAGTCAAATGAGATTGTATAAATATTTGTTTATTTCAAACAAGGGGGTATTTTATTTGTTGTTGGACCACTTATTAAATCCTAGGAATTAACCTATGAGTCAAATGAGGTTGGTTCCATCATGAAAATGATCAGGGCAATTTATAGAATAATGTGAACATTTTAAATTTATTTTAAATTTGAATTCGAATAGGATTTAAATCATCATGAGATTGACAATAGTAATCATGGTGACATGGCATCATTAGTAGAGGTTCACTGTAGCTTAATTATCTGGGCGTCACACTTGTAATCGTCCCGGTACTCTAGCAGGAGTGAGCTAGGGTGTTGCAGCCTTGCCATGAGGCCACCTTGTCCCATACCTGGATGGCAGTCGGGAACTCCCAGAAGTGGTGGGAGGAGGTCTCGAGATTCCTGAAGCATAACTGACAGAAGTAGTTGTTGGTCCAGCTGTAACGTTGCAGTCTGTCGTGGCACCAGAGCCTGTCCAAGTGCAGTAGCCAGAGCAAAATCTTGATCTTGCTTGTCGCCAAATTTTCCAGATCGATCCTCTAAAGTTGATCTCCACTATTGTTGTAGGGAACTAGATGTCATAGGCTGAGCACGCCGAGTACTGGCCAGAGTTGCTGATGGTCCATCTGATCGTGTCCTCCACTCCATCTTCCATCGTGATTGTCGGTGTCAAAACCGGCGGATCTTGGGTAGGGGGTCCCGAACTATGCGTCTAAGGCGGATGGTAATAGGAGGCAAGGGACACGATGTTTTACCCAGGTTCGGGCCCTCTTGATGGAGGTAAAACCCTACGTCCTGCTTGATTAATATTGATGATATGGGTAGTACAAGAGTAGATCTACCACGAGATCAGAGAGGCTAAACCCTAGAAGCTAGCCTATGGTATGATTGTATGTATCTCTATCGACTAGCCTAGACTCAGTTTATATAATGCACCAAAGGCCTAGGATAACAAGAGTCCTAGCCGAATACGCCGGTGGGGAGAAGTCCTTGTCTTCATCGCCAAGTCTTGTGGAATCTTCCTTGTATGCGGCAGCTGTCCGAACTGGCCCATGAGTATACGGCCATGGGGGTCATCGGCCCAATCTAAGAGATCGGGAGATGACATGGTGAGTACCCCCTAGTTCAGGACACTGTCAGTAGCCCCCTGAACCGTTCTTCAAGTTAGGGACGCTCCTCGATTCTTCCGAACTATTCTTCATCTTCGGTTGTTGGTCTTGAAAACTGGTTCAACAAATCTTCTCATCTTCGATATTGAGGATCACCGAAATGCATTCGACAAGTTTATACGTCGGGTATCCGACGAGCCCCTTTAAGTTTCTGGCATTTATCAATGCCTTGTTATTTTTATGCCACACCTCGGGTTTGAAGTTGTTCCCGGGAGGCAGTGTCCTCTTGCGTCCGAGCTCCAACGCCGGACTACATTCAAGGTATCTTTTGCACCCGAGCACCAATGTCGGACTGCTTCCGAGCTCCAACGCCGGACTGTGTCCAAGATCCAACATCGGACTATATCCAAGATGTCATAGATCATCTTGGTCCAAAAAAGTTGAAGGAGTTTAGCCGAGCTTAATGCCGGAAATGACCTCTATGGAGCCAGCCACTAGCGCCCGAGCTTTATGCCGGACTGCTTCCGAGGTGGTCCACCACCCCGACTGTGGGCCGATTTTTTGTCAATATTTTTTATTGGTGCAATTTATTCTCTACCGAGATATATAACCAGTAGCCCTCAAGGTGTGTATCGGCCTAAAACCCGAGATGCACCTGAAGGATGACATAAGACCGCTTATCCCAGTAGCTGCTGAGACTCGGGTTGATTTGCAAAATCAGCCTGAGGATCAAGTCCTAGCTCGGAAGAATACTTTGGGACACAAAAAGCGGCATGCTCAGTCCTCGAGACTCAGGTTGGGTGCGGCCGACCAACCTGAGGATCAAAATCTCCTCAGAAACTATATTGCACATAAAATTTTCTGCATTGGACAGGCAATGCAGTAGCCCCCGAGACACTGGTCGGGTGGCAACACCAGACCAGGGGATCAATGTGCCCCTTTAATATTTGTAAATAATAAGCCCGAAGCCCAGTAGCCCCCGAGCCTTAATGCGGGCACGGGTGGCCGAATTAAGGATCGATATCCATAGTAAAATCACAAATTATGTGTGATGACTCTATGTATCCAAGTACTTTACATCCTTAATGTTCGGATCCGCATTGTACAAAACTTTGTTGACCGACCATCGGCTTCCACCTCCTCGGCTAGTAGCCGAGGAGTGTTTGTCCTACTTTATAAAGCCTTTATGAGGGAAAAGATTTATGACAAACAAGGCAATCTGGCCATACGGTTTTATAAACAAAGGTACGCAGAGAGATATGTTATATTACTGTTTAACATAAGAAATGTCTTCTAAAGAAAATAGTCCCGCTATCAGTTCCTTTCTTTGAGTTGTCATGCTAAGCATGATCATGAAACCTCAGCTCTAATGTAAGAGCAAAATATCGAGGATTTAGTTTGGGAGGTAAGTTAATAGCCCCGGTAGTGTTAGGCGACAGTCGAGGTCAAGCCGTAAACACTTCGGCCATTGTTATGAATGGACCGTCATTTAACACCATCATCGGATCACTGACCAGTTTACGCTTATTGTGACAGTCAGTTTTCGGCTTTCTCCACCGAGGTGCTTAACCATGTGAGCTGGAAGCACAATCGCAGTGGTTCTCCCTTTGCACACCTAGACGAACAAAGCGGAACGTAGGAGGCAAGCGCAGGAGCCGGGCAACCCAACTATTGACCCAAGACACAATTCGAAACCAATGCATATATAGTGAGATCCGAGAATGTTTTTACCGAATCTATAAAGGTGTCTGGCATTGCACTGCGAGACTTGTGCTGAAAACACACAAATAGTTTAAAAGTGCCAAAAGCTTGGAAAGCCAAAAAACGTCAGTAAAAACTTGGCGTTCGAACAAGATCAAGTCCTCGGTGCCAATCCGAAAATTGGAAAAAAAATTGTGCTTCTGTCGTGCTTTAACATGACACATCCGATCTCAAGACTTCACGCGGGTCAGCCTACGACTTCTATCCGGCTATTGACCATAAACACGAGTCGAAAAAGGAGCGGTAGAAAAAGACTTTGCAACGACCAAGAAGAAAACACATTTACTATAAAATAGCTCATATAAATTTTAAGAGCCCCCAAGTGACTTGGGTAAAAGAATTTTATGTATAATGATTGTATGTACCGAAGTACTTATATCATATCTGTGTTCACCCGAACTTTAAACGCGTCTTAACCCACCGTCTGCTTCTCCCTCTTCGGCCAAGGGCCAAAAATTGTCATGTACTCCACCTGTCGCGAGTATCAACGGTGTTTCCGATGACCAGGCAATCAGGCCATAAGGCTGTAACAGACAAAGCGCGCTCAAGGAACTTATGCTATATTACTGACGAAGTGTAAGAAGCATCTTTGAAGAAAATAGTACCCCCACTGATACCTTTATGTGGTGCTCATTATTACTATGAGACTTGTGCAATAGTTTTTTTGTACTCATGAGTTCCGTTGTGTGCCGACCATGATTGAAAACAATAAGAGTGCTAGCTTTCGGCTTCACCCAGTCTGAGGTCAGAGCTTGGAGGACCCAGTCGTGACAATCGCAGAGGTGCTCCCTTTACTCCCTAGCCGAACAATCGGGAACGTAGGGGTAAGCACAGGAGCCAGGCAACCCAGCTTGCAAATCGCTTAAGTCAATATGGTGCATATTGTGGCGTAATACACGAATAAGGAACGAAGCCGTACAAGTATAATCATATGCAAGAGGAAAAAGCTTCATGAAGGAAGCCCCCAAGTAAACGGGGTATTTGAATTTGCATGTCACAAACAAAGTTTTGACAAGAAGATTTTTTACAAGCAACTTTTTTCCAAAAAAGTATAATGCTTGGTCGAATCAAACACAAGTTAAAAATTAAAACTTTGAGCTTGAAAGCGACTTAGCTGATTAATGTGTTCAGCATTGATGACGCGGCCCAAGCTTGATGCGGGACAAGGTTCCATCCCCCAAGCCGGTCCCGAGGTGGCGGAGCGGAGAGCTCGACACGCTGAAGTGGTGACGTAGCACGGTCAATGCAGGCCGACAGAGTGATGCCGAAGTCCCCGGCATGGGGTAATGAAGTGTTGACGAAGCCCCCCGTCTAGCCGAGGTGGCGTGCTATGTCAATACGCCGAGTTGACGATAATGCCCAACCTAGATCATTTTCCTGTGCACAAAAAGTGATGCAAACCGGAGATAATAGTATAAAAAATCGTTGCATAATAAATAATTTATGCAAAGTGAGTAATAAAAGAAATATGGCCTGGCGCCGAAGTCAATGTCAATGCAGGGCGTCAGTGTGATGCGGTAAGGGCGTGGCAAAGTCTGAATTCACAGGTCGGTCCATTTGATAGCCTGTGTACAGATGATGGACAAACCACAGTAATAATTCCTCGGAAAAATAAACCCAAAGAAGCAAAAAATACTAGGATTAATAGCATCTGGTTTATTTGTTGTAGCAATCCGAAGAAAGGTGATTCCCAAAATTGGGACTCGATCCGCACACCCATTGCCTGATAGGCGATAAAGCGACGGCATGGCAATGATGGCAAAGCCTGGCTCGCCGAGGTAAAGCCCTTGGTCCAGCTAACGCGACGGAGCTGGTCGGCTAGTGACGCCGAAGTCTCCGGAGTAGGTTGATGAAGAGATGGCGAAGCCCCCGGTCCAGCCGAGATGTCGAAGCCTCGATGTCAGCCGATGAGTCGAGGTAGGTCGGCGTGATGGACACCGGCTTGAAGGAGCAACAGTGCGGCCCTGCCGATGCAGGTCATGGCGTGGTCAATGCCGGCTTGATGAAGTGACTATGCGGCGATGCCGGTGTGCCCGCTCTGGGTAATCCGTGGGGCGGCAATGTTGGTGATGATTTATCCTTCGCGATGTCGAAATCTTGTTTGGCTTGCCAAGATGATGATCCGAAGAAGTTGAGCTCAGCTCAACAAAGTGACGACGTGTCTAGCGCAGGTCGGCACCCGTGGAGCAATATTGTTGGACTGGTTTGACACCAGCATGATGTTGAAGATCATGTTCGAAAGATCTTAAAGTTAGTGGGATGTGTTCGGGAACAAAACACAATACCCCATACAAAACTTCCTTCAAAAGGGATGTCCGAAATCCCGTTCATAAAAAAGACGAACTTGGGTCGGATTCATTTTCGCGCAGAAAACAGATCCGAAAAGTGATGCACAAGTTGGAATGTTCCCGAAGTTTGGACAGTCGGATCGAGCTAAAATTTTGAGAGGTGGTAGATATAGGAATTCCGCAGCCGATCAACGGTTGGATCTTCCAAAGGACGTCCGAGCTAGAAGCTGGACACCACGCCCTAAACTCGTCCAGATTCCCGTCCAGATTTGACAGGGCTCCGGTATATCGTGGATTGCCAGAGATTCCTCCATCGGAACTCGACGAAATTTTCAAGTGTTGTTGTAGACTCAATTCCGCACAATTTCACTGAAGCAATCGTTAAAAAGACACTTGAGGAGGCGGTGGCGGCGGACACAAGTTCCCTGTCCAAAAAAACAGTACGGTCGCCCGAGGGCAATGTTGACGTTGAGCCCCGGGGCTCCCTGGATAATCCCTCCATGATCTTGATAGAGATCGGAGTCGATGTTTATAAAGGCCCTCATCCAAATATGACGATCGGAGGTAGGTCGCAGTCCTTGGTCGAACCAAGCTGACCAGTCGAGCTGGTGACGAAGATGCCGAAGTCGCAGTTGATCTGCAGGCGAGCCATTGATCCTTTTGTCGATCACAAAGTGGAACTCTCAATGAAAGCACCAATGTCAGTGTCAAAACCGGCGGATCTCGGGTAGGGGGTCCCAAACTGTGCGTCTAAGGCGGATAGTAACAGGAGGCAAGGGACACGATGTTTTACCCAGGTTCTGGCCCTCTTGATGGAGGTAAAGCCCTACGTCCTGCTTGATTATTATGGGTAATACAAGAGTAGATCTACCACGAGATCAGAGAGGCTAAACCCTAGAAGCTAGCCTATGGTGTGATTGTATGTATCTCTATCGACTAGCCTGGCCTCGATTTATATAATGCACCAGAGGCCTAGGATAACAAGAGTCCTAGCCGAATACGCCGGTGGGGAGAAGTCCTTGTCTTGATCGCCAAGTCTTGTGGAATCTTCCTTGTATGCGGCAGCTGTCCGAACTGGCCCATGAGTATACGGCCATGGGGGTCCTCGGCCCAATCTAAGAGATCGGGAGATGACGTGGTGAGTACCCCCTAGTCCAGGACACTGTCAGTGATGCTAGCTGCGCGGATCTCCCTGGCTAGCTACAGCACCAAGTGCATGATGCTCGCGTGGTCGCCGTGGCGCAGGTCCAGGATCCACCTACCTTCGTGTAGCGCCTCACGGACCAAGCGGTTCTTCCTGATGGAATGCGCGAAGACCTCCGCGAAGGCCTGGCAGAGCAGTCTTCCACCTAGCCAGGGGGAGAGCCAGAAAGAGGTCGTAGCGCCATTGCCGATGGTGATCGCTGTGCAGGCCGTGAATAGGGCTTGGTCTGAGGCGTCGCATGGAGTGCCTGAGCCGACCCAAGGACGGTGCGACCGTGTCCATGAGAACTAGAGCCAACGCAAGCGCAGTGCCCGTGCGAATTTGTCAAGGTCGTGAATGCTCAGCCCACCGTTGCGCTCCGGCGAGGTGATCGCCGACCAGCGCACCTTGCATTTTCCTCCTGAAACCTCTTCGTCTTGCGCCCATAGAAATTGCCATCTTTCCTTGTCGACGCCCTTGAAGAACCGCTTCGGTGACCGTAGAGCCGTGATGGCGAATGTGGGCATGGCTGAGAGGACGCACCGCACTAGCACCGTTCTGCCCGTGATGTGCATGAGCCGTCCTTTCCATTCAACCAGTTGCGCTCGGATCCTATCTAATATAAACTGGAGATGAACTAGCCTAAGCTTGCCGACTGTGATTGGCAGCCCTAGATATCTAGCGGGTAGACCTATGATGACCCCACTAAATTTTAGTAGAACCGTGGCGATGTCTACTCCCTCGCAGGTTATGGGGATGATCAAGGATTTTTCCAAGTTTAGTCGCAGTCCTGTAGCCTCGCCGAAATGGTGCAGGATGGTCAGGAGCTCATCGAGTTTGTGCCTGACAGGGTTGATGAATATGACGGCATCATCAGCGTAGAGGCTGGTGCGCATGCGCGCACTCATCCCGGGCACCGCAGATAAGAGCCCCGCGCTAGTTGCTGCTTGAAGAAGCCGGTGCAGAGGATCTATGCAGAGTATGAATAGCATTGGCGAGAGGGGGTCGCCCTGCCTCAGCCCGCGTAGGTGCATGAACGCGGGGCCTGGGACACCATTGAGGAGGCAGGACGATGAGGCCGTGGAGAGGAGGAGGGTCACCCAATCTCTCCAGCGTGTCGAGAAGCCCATCTTGTCAAGGAGCTCGAGGAGGAACTCCCAGGAGATGCTATTAAAGGCCTTTGCAATATCGAGCTTCAGTAGGAGAGTAGGCGTTTTACGGCGATGCAGAGCACACACGTTGTTCTGGACGAATAGGAAGCTGTCATGGATGCACTTTTCCCTCTGGAAAGCAGACTGCACAGGGGAGATAATCGTCTCGATGATCGATGCCAATCTCATGGACAACACCTTGGCGACCAGCTTGGCGATCGAGTGAATGAGACTGATCGGTCTGAAGTCATCCATGCAAGTAGCCCCATCCTTCTTTGGCTACAGAGCGATCATGGTAGAATTCAAGGCTGAGAAGTTGCCCCCGCCAGGCTGTAGAAGTGATCAAACCCCGCCATGATATCATGCTTAATGGTGATCCAGCAGGTACGTAAGAAGTTGCCCGAGAACCCGTCGGGGCCTGGTGCCTTATCAGCAAGCGAAGCGATAACAAGAACCCATAACTCTGGTTTTGTGAATGGGTTATCCAAGCCAGCATTGCTGACGGAAGGCAGGTCGATCGCGTCCCAGTTTATGGCATAGCCGCGGTCCCGCTTGGTGCCCAGTAGGTTGACGAAGTGATCGTGGGTGATGGATGCTTTATCTTCATGCGAGGTTGCCGTGCGCGAATCTGTCTACAAAGAGTGGATGAAATTCTTCCTCCATCTCGCGTTGATCTTGGCCTGGAAGAATGCAGTTTTGGTGTCTCCGGCCCGGAGCCATGTGATTCCAGCAGCTTGCCTCTTGCGCGCGCGCTCGATCGTGGCCAAGCCCACGATCCATTGCTTGAGCTGCTTGCGTAGGTTGAATTCTGCCGTGGCCAGCCGGCGCTTTTCTTGGGCGATGTCGAGCCTAAGAATAATTCATGCTGCCAGCTGAAACTGAATCTTGGCATCGCTGAATAAGGACTTGGACCAAATCTTCAGATCATGGGCTGTTTGCTGCATCTTGATCTTCATTCTAGCCATGGGACATGTGCAGTCCACTGACCACAGCCAGGCCCGCTCGATCATTTCTCTGAAGTATGGAAAACCACGGCCAGAAAGACTCAAATCTGAATGAAGCCTTCCAATGGAGTGCGGCTGCGTCAGCCAGGAGGAGCGGGCAGTGGTCGGAGCAGGCAGTTGACGCGGTCATGAGCATGTGCGAGGGGAAGAGGTCGTCCCATTCCGTGTTGCAGAACACCTTGTCGATGCTCACCATCGTCGGATTTTCCCTCTCGTTTGTCCAGGTGAGCCGCCTGTTCTTGCATTTGATCTCCTTTAAACCCGCTGAGTCTATCGCTCTCCTGAACCGCCCCATGATCATTTTGTTTATATTGAGGTTGCTCTTGTCTCAGGCTTCGTAGACGATGTTAAAATCTCCATTGATTAGCCATGGTTGTCGCGGCGGTGGAGCCGCATGAACCGGTTCTGCTAGGAAGGAGTCTTTGAGGGCGTCGTCGACAGAGCCATACACCATCGTCAACCAGAACGAGCAGCTTCTCTGAATAACTGAAAACTTGGTCGTGATTAAGAAGACGCCAACAGCGTGCGTGGTGAGATCCAGCGGCTGCTTGTTCCACAAGATTGCTGCGCCGCCGCGGGTGCCTATAGCCGGCAGGACTGCGCAGCCGTCCAAGGTGTGTCCATCCAACTCGCGCATGATTTCTGCAAACCACGATTCAAGCTTTATCTCCTGAAGGCATAGGATGCAGGTCCTGTGAGATTCAACTAGCTCCTGGACAGTGGATCTTCTTGCCGGTGAATTCAATCCCTAACGTTCCAACTCATGATGGAAATGGGTGTGCTAATCATTGGACACAAGCACACTCTCTAGAAGCATTTGAATTTCATTTATGCAAATCAAATATAGGTACACTTCCAGCCTAACACGGGTGCGCCAGAGACCACCAACAGGCCCCAAGAAACTTTGCTTATGTGGAGAGTAATAAAAATTCTATGCCTTTAGATCATGAAAAGAATGCTTTAGGTGCTGTTTATATTGTTGAATTCATTCATGATGCTACTGAAAATTATGATGAGGGAGGAATATATGCTTGTAGGAACTGCAATAATATCAAGTTTCCTCTCTATGTGCTTAAAATCTTGAAGTTATGCTTGTTTTACCCTCCTATGCAAGTTGATTCTTGTTCCCATAAGTTGTTTGCTCATAAAATCCCTATGCATAGGAAGTGGGTTAGACTTAAATGTGCTAGTCATATTCTTCATGATGCTCTCTTTATGTTTCAATTCCTATCTTTTATGTGAGCATCATTGAAATCATCATGCCTAGCTAGGGGCGTTAAACGATAGTGCTTGTTGGGAGGCAACCCAATTATACTTTTGTTTCTTGCTTTTTGGTTCTGTTTAGGAATCAATAATACATCTAGCTTCTGTTAAGATGTGGTTTTATGTTTTAATTAGTGTTTGTGCCAAGGAGAACCTTTGGGAAGACTTGGGTGAAGTCTTTATAATCATGCTGTAAAAACAGAAACTTTAGTGCTCACGAGAATTGCTGCCGTTTTTATTTGGAGAGTGCTATTTAGTTACTTCTTTTTGAATATGATTAATAGATAAATTACTCAGGTCTACCTATTTATTTGAGAATTTTATGCGTTCCAGAAGTATACGTTTGATCCAGATTACTACAGACTGTTCTGTTTTTGACAGATTCTGTTTTTGATGTGTTGTTTGCTTATTTTGATGAATCTATGGCTAGTAAAATAGTTTATAAACCATAGAGAAGTTTGAATACAGTAGGTTTAACACCAATATCAATAAAGAATGAGTTCATTACAGTACCTTGAAGTGGTGATTTATTTTCATATACTAACGGAGCTTATGAGTTTTCTGTTAAGTTTTGTGTTGTGAAGTTTTCAAGTTTTGGGTAAGGATTCGATGGACTATGGGATAAGGAGTGGCAAGAGCCTAAGCTTGGGGATGCCCAAGGCACCCCAAGGTAATATTCAAGTACAACCAAAACCCTAAGCTTGGGGATGCCCCAGAAGGCATCCCCTCTTTCGTCTTCGTTCATCGGTAACTTTACTTGGAGCTATATTTTTATTCGCCACATGATATGTGTTTTGCTTGGAGCGTCATTTTATTTCATTATGTTTTGCTTGCTGTTTGAATAAAATACCAAGATATGAAAATCTTAAATGTTAGAGAGTCTTCACATAGTTGCATAATTATTCGACTACTCATTGATCTTCACTTATATCTTTCGGAGTAGTTTGTTGTTTGCTCTAGTGCTTCACTTATATCTTTTTAGAGCACGGTGGTAGTATTATAGAAATAGATGAACTCTCATGCTTCACTTAGATTATTTTGAGAGTCTTAAATAGCATGGTAATTTTCTTAAAATCCTAATATGCTAGGTATACAAGATTAATAATAAAACTTTCCTATGAGTGTGTTGAATACTATGAGAAGTTTGATACTTGATAATTGTTTTGAGATATGGAGATGGTGATATTAGAGTCATGCTAGTTGAGTAGTTGTGAATTTGAGAAATACTTGTGTTTAAGTTTGTGATTCCCATAGCATGCACATATGGTGAACCGTTATGTGATGAAGTCGGAGCATGATATATTTATTCGTTGTCTTCCTTATGAGTGGCGGTCGGGGACGAGCGATGGTCTTTTCCTACCAATCTACCCCCCTAGGAGCATGCACGTAATACTTTGCTTTGATAACTTGTAGATTTTTGCAATAAGTATGTGAGTTCTTTATGACTAATATTGATTCCATGGATTATACGCACTCTCACCCTTCCACCATTGCTAGCCTCTCTAGTACCGCGCAACTTTCGCCGGTACCATAAACCCACCATTTACCTTCCTCAAAACAGCCACCATACCTACCTATTATGGCATTTCCATAGCCATTCCGAGATATATTGCCATGCAAATTTCCACCGTTCCGTTTATTATGACACGCTTCATCATTGTCATATTGCTTTGCATGATCATGTAGTTGACATCGTATTTGTGGCAAAGCCACCGTTCATAATTCTTTCATACATGTCACTCATGAGTCATTGCGCATCCCGGTACACCGCCGGAGGCATTCATATAGAGTCATATCTTGTTCTAAGTATCGAGTTGTAATTCTTGAGTTGTAAGTAAATAAAAGTGTGATGATCATCATTATTAGAGCATTGTCCCGGTGAGGAAAGGATGATGGAGACTATGATTCCCCACAAGTCGGGATGAGACTCCGGACGAAAAAAAGAGGCCAAAGAAGCCCAAAAAAAGAGGCCATAAAAAAGAGAAGGCCCAAATCAAAAAATATATAAAAAATGAGAGAAAAAGAGAGAAGGGGCAATGATACTATCCTTTTACCACACTTGTGCTTCAAAGTAGCACCATGATCTTCATGATAGAGAGTGTCCTATGTTGTCACTTTCATATACTAGTGGGAATCTTTCATTATAGAACTTGGCTTGTCTATTCCAATGATGGGCTTCCTCAAAATGCCCTAGGTCTTCGTGAGCAAGCAAGTTGGATGCACGCCCACTAGTTTCTTTTGTTGAACTTTCATACACTTATAGCTCTAGTGCATCCGTTGCATGGCAATCCCTACTCACTCACATTGATATCTATTGATGGGCATCTCCATAGCCCGTTGATATGCCTAGTTGATGTGAGACTATCTTCTCCTTTTGTCTTCTCCACAACCACCATTCTATTCCACCTATAGTGCTATGTCCATGGCTCACACTCATGTATTGCGTGAAGATTGAAAAAGTTTGAGAACACCAAAAGTATGAAACAATTGCTTGGCTTCTCATCGGGGTTGTGCATGATTTAAATATTTTGTGTGGTGAAGATGGAGCATAGCCAGACTATATGATTTTGTAGGGATAGCTTTCTTTGGCCATGTTATTTTGAGAAGACATAATTGCTTAGTTAGTATGCTTGAAGTATTATCATTTTTATGTCAATATAAACTTTTGTATTGAATCGTTCAGATCTGAATATTCATACCACAATTAAGAAGAATTACATTGAAATTATGCCAACTAGCATTCCACATCAAAAATTCTGTCTTTATCATTTACCTACTCGAGGACGAGCATGAATTAAGCTTGGGGATGCTGATACGTCTCCAACGTATCTGTAGTTTTTGATTGCTCCATGCTATATTATCTACTGTTTTGAATGTTTATGGGCTTTATTATGCACTTACATATCATTTTTGGGACTAACCTATTAACCCAGAGCCCAGTGCCAGTTTCTGTTTTTACCCTATTTTAGGGTTTCGAAGAAAAGGAAAATTAAACGGAGTCCAATTGACCTGAAACTTCACAGAACTCACTTTTGGAAGGAAAGAATCCCAAAAGACTTGGAATGCACGTCGGGGGCTCTACGAGGAGGTCACGAGGCAGGGGGGCGCGCCCACCCCCCTGGGCGCGCCCTCCACCTTCGTGAGCCCCTCTTGCCCCCCTGACGTACTTCTTCCGCCTATATATCTCCATATACCCTAAAAACATCCGTGAGCACAATAGATCGGGAGTTCCGCCGCCAGAAGCCTCCGTAGCCACCGAAAGCCAATCTAGACCCGTTCCGGCACCCTGCCGGAGGGTGCAATCTCTCTCCGGTGGCCATCTTCATCATCTCGGTGCTCTCCATGACGAGGAGGGAGTAGTTCTCCCTCGGGGCTGAGGGTATGTACCGGTAGCTATGTGTTTGATCTCTCTCTCTCTCTCTCGTGTTCTTGAGATGATACGATCTTGATGTATCACGAGCTTTGCTATTATAGTTGGATCTTATGTTTCTCCTCCCCCTCTACTCTCTTGTAATGAATTGAGTTTCCCCTTTGAAGTTATCTTATCGGATTGAGTCTTTAAAGATTTGAGAACACTTGATGTATATCTTGCCGTGCGTATCTGTGGTGACAATGGAATACCACGTGATTCACTTGATGTATGTTTTGGTGATCAACTTGTGGGTTCCGCCCATGAACCTATGCATAGGGGTTGGCACACGTTTTCGTCGTGATTCTCGGGTAGGAACTTTAGGGCACTCTTTGAGGTTCTATGTGTTGGTTGAATAGATGAATCTGAGATTGTGTGACGCATATCGTATAATCATACCCATGGATATTTGAGGTGACATTAGAGTATCTAGGTGACATTAGGGTTTTGGTTGATTTGTGTCTTAAGGTGTTATTCTAGTACGAACTCTAGGGCTGTTTGTGACACTTCTAGGAATAGCCCAACGGATTGATTGTAAAGAATAACTTTGAGGTGGTTTCGTACCCTACCATAATCTCTTCGTTTGTTCTCCGCTATTAGTGACTTCAGAGTGACTCTTTGTTGCATGTTGATGGATAGTTATGTGATCCAATTATGTTATTATTGTTGAGGGAACTTGCACTAGCGAAAGTATGAACCCTAGGCCTTATTTCAACACATTGCAATACCGTTTATGCTCACTTTTATCATTAGTTACCTTGCTGTTTTTATATTTTTAGATTACAAATACCTTTACCTACTATCCACATACCACTTGTATCACCCTCTCTTCGCCGAACTACTGCACCTATACAATTTACCATTGTATTGGGTGTGTTGGGGACACAAGAGACTCTTTGTTATTTGGTTGCAGGGTTGCTTGAGAGAGGCCATCTTCATCCTACGCCTCCTACGGATTGATAAACCTTAGGTCATCCACTTGAGGGAAATTTTCTATTGTCCTACAAACCTCTGCACTTGGAGGCCCAACAACGTCTACAAGAACAAGGTGAGGCCTCCGTGGCAGCACAGCCGGCCACGGGAGGCAGGAGCAGATGGCATGACCGGCACTGATTTGGGCGGTTGGAGCAAGAAGATCAGAGATTGAAGAAACACGACGCTCGTTCGATTGACATCCAATGGTTACGTCTTCTAGAATCGTTTGTTGACGTATATAATAAGTAAGAAAATCTTGCATACGCGTCAACTTAATAGGCCCACAAGTCAGACCATTCCCTATTTTTTCAATAATTTATATATAACTCATTGCTACTTCTTATGCAATTTATTGCAGTCAGTTTTTTCTATTGGCCAGGGCCAGGGTTAAAAATTTAAACGAAATTTCGCATATTTCTGTGGGTTCCAAACTATTTTTAATAACGAAATGTCGAGCCAGATTTAAAGTACTTTGAAGATATATTTAAATTAGGTTAAAGCCTAGTGAAACTGGAATCTGAAAATGTGAAAAAATCTAGAAATTATAAAGTAATTGCCAATTTGTCATCTGTTTTTATATTTACAACCCATTTCATATCACTTTCAAGATTTGCAGGCGTCTTGAAAGAGTTGCAGCCCATCAGGGTGTAGAAAAATAAGTAGGCCTGGATTGGGTATTCTTCAGAAAAAATAAACTGGGCTCATTTTCACAAAGAAAAAAATAGCTGGGCTGGTCATGCGGTGAACATAAAATATAAGCCTGGCTAGACTGGCCACAGCCTAGTTGAAACCCTGCTCCGTCTCAACAATAACAAAAAAATATACTGCTCGAGCAGCTACGTCCCAGGTGTCAGCCGATCTTGTGCTATTCTCTTGTCTATTGACTATATACGCTGACAATGTCGTGGGTCCCAGATGTCAGGAAACCACTAGGAGGAAGCATTTTCTTTTTCCATACACTTACAATGGAGTATATATAACAAAAAATGAGGAACTTCATTGCGTTCGGCCATGGACATGGTGGGCACATACTGCCATCCTCTCCACATACAGGCCCACAACTTACTTTGGCCTATATTTGGCCCAAATTTTTGTTGGGCCTTTTGTGGACCCAGCGCTTAGTTTGACCCATGTAGCTTTGGGCCATTAACAGGCTGAATATTCTGCTGGCCTCTTACATCCTAGAAGAAACCATGGGCCTTTAGAAGGCTGAAATGCATGTTGGGTCTCAATTTTCACTAGTCGTCAATGGGCCTTCAGCAAGCTGAAATGTAGACCAGGCCTTTTTTGGCCCAGTTATATGACGGGCCTTTACTAGGCCGAAACATATCTCGGGCCTTAGTTGGCCCACTAATATCATGGGCCTTTAAGAGGCCGAAAGCTTAGTACAGGCATCAACGGGCCGAATTATACGACAGGCCTTTAACAGGCCGAATTATACGACAGGCCGTTAAGCTGAACTGTTGCTACCTTTATCACGGGCCGTTAGTGGGCCGGATGTCGCGTCGGACCATATATGGCCCATGGGCAGCACGAGCCATTGTCAGGCCAAAAGACACACCGGGCTGAAATGGGACCATGCCTACATCAGGCCTCTAAGAGGCCGAAAGTCACTGAGCCGTAATTGGGCCAAAATATTCGGCAAAAAATTAACGGGCCAGATCTGGCTTCGGGCCGTAAATGGGCCATGTTTAAACAAGTCGTTATTGGACTGGCCCACTAGTACCTGAGTAAGTACTACGTGCCTTTGACTGGGCCGGCCTTTTAACCTATATGGGCCTCTGTTGGGCCCTGCCATGTGTCGACGTATGATAGGCATGTCTCCTCCATTAGACAAACGACATCTGGCCCATCGAGGAGCCGACACGTGTTTCCTCCAACCAATGATGATTTTACACATGGAAAATGCCCATTGGTCCGGGATGTTAACGGGTTATCAGATCTAAACCGGAACCCGACAGCTTAATGGCGACCCGTTATGGTGGATTCTACGTGTCGGTCACCCTTGACGAAAGCACTTCTATGACGCATGATTTATCATCATAGAAGTGGACACTTTCGTGATGCTAATTTTGGTAATGTCAAGGAACACTTCTACGACAACACAGGTATGACTATCTTGATTCTGTCATAAAATCGTCATGGATGTACATGCATGACAAAATACGTGACCTACTGTGACAAATACGTATAATCACGGAAGTGTATTTTTTGTAGTGGCAGTTGCAGCAACTCCGTTTGGGCCGACCATGCAGCCGGTGATGCGTAGCGCCTCCAGGTCGAGGCGGGTGAGCTTGGCGATGACCGAGATGTCATCGTCGGTAAGGGGCTCGTCGAAGTGCTTGATCAACGCCTCGGCAACCTTGGCAGTCATGGCCTCCTTTGGCCCCAGCAGACCCAGCTTCTTCATGAGCAGAAGGGAGGCGCGTTGCACCACCGACACCTTGGAGTTGGTCGCGGCCTGCCGTGCGCTCTGCCTAGATGGGGTGGCGCACACCCAAGCCTTAGAGGCGGAGGAGCATTGGCTGGGGCAGCGAGGCTGATCGGGACCGGGGCGTCGGCGAAGAGGGCGCTGCTTGGCCTTGCTACGTCGACGTCGCCGGCCAGCTAGAGCCGAAGCACCTGCTGGGTAATCGCGCTGACCTGGAGCCTGGTGGACATGGCCATTGGAGGGGCCTGGCATGCTACGGTGGTGGAGCCGGTTGGGAACTCGAGGGGGGCGACAAGCATGTTGACGATGACTTGGTCTATCTCCTCTATGTTGCTGCTGCTGCTGCCGGCACGGAGAAGTGGTGGGGGGACGTGATTAGCCGAGTCGAAGAAGGCCACGACAGGATCCATGGGCCCCGCTGGCCTACGACCGCCAGCGGGCGCCTCCACAGGGGTGGGAGAGGCACTGCGGTGGCTACTGCCAGCGGAAGCCTGGCCGGAGAGCAGAGGCAGAGGGGGTGTGGCCTTGAGGTTGAGTTGCTGCCGCGGGAGCTGCGGTGGTTCTCCTTGCCCTGGTGCT
>NC_057809.1:93211304-93217046 GCF_018294505.1 Triticum aestivum
CGGAGCTGCCGTGGCTTCGACTGGTACATGCACGAACCCGCCATCTTCGACCACGAGGAAGAGTGTAAGATAAATCTTATTATATCCTAACTCTCTCTTTCTCTCTTCAAAATTAAATGTTCACGTTCAAATAAAATCTCTTTAAACAGATAGAGGTTTGCACAACTTTTTTTTGAGTTGCTTCGCTTGGTTCTCAAGGCCGCTTGACAAAATCCCGGAGTCTGACTACCTGAAGATAGCGCTGAATGTGATTCATGTGAAGCTATTGGCCTCCAATGTAGGTTTCCCGATCAGCTTGTTTGGAATGTGTTGATGAGAGATGACTTGGACTTCAAGTGCATCTACCTCTTCCAACGTGATAGAAAAAACTGCCAGGTCACCAGCTCACCGGTTAGTACCAGTATTAATCAATCAATGGATTGTCAAGCTACACATATATACATTGCATGCCTATCATATGGTGTTCATCGGAAGATGGTAGCAAGTCAAAATTATAAAAAAAATTCTTATTAATTGTTTCTTGAACTGATAGGAAAATTTGCAATTAAATATATATAGAACATACGTGCTCATCCATTAGTATCGTGTCTAGGTGTTTGAATAGGGACTACGGCACAAGCAATCCCTGCTCCTAGCCCCCGCTCCCAACCCCCGCCGGTGGCCACCCCGGCCCCGACATCCACCATCCTATTCAACTTTCGCCGGTGTTCGCTCCCACACTGACGCCCCCTATGCTCCGATGACGCTCGCCGATCTGAACTTTGATAGAGGTCAAGACTTTGCATCCGAGATTTGGAGAAAATGGGGTGTCCCCATTAACTTTGAGGAAGGAAAGGACATGGAAGAATTTTTCCTGGTGGCAGAGTTCACTAGATCACGAATCAGACTCATTGAAGAATCAGTAAGCATTGTTCTGCTCTCATGCTTTGGAGGCCATGCAACACTATTCAAAGCTAAGCTTCTGCAAAATTGGTCTTTTAAGTTCTCTGTTTCCTCCAAGGAAGTGGGTTTCTCAATTATCAAGGGAGGTAACATCACTCTGCCCCAGCTCAATGTTAATTCCCTTCTTTGGGGAAATGGTGGACCTAATTCATCTTGGGAGTTGGATCAATATCTCAAAGAAAAATAGGATGCATTGACTCATATATTTAGACGCCATCCTAGCAAATCCTATCTGCAAGCCCTTAGATCCAGTGTTTTTTTTAAATTTGAGCAATTTAGATCTTCAATCATACTAGCCCTTCAACGATCATGCCATGGCTCCATCACCGGGAGCTGATAGATGCACTGGCGTTAATGCCATTAATGTGGTCGTTTCTGGTCACAGGGCGGGATCATCTCTAGTTCAAAATGGCCCACGGGGCTCCTTATGTGTGCGCTGTTTACTAACGGGCCACAGCAGGCCGGAGTGCCAAAATAGGATCAAATGCAGAAAATGCAAATGTTGGGGCCATATTGAGAGAGATTGCTTCTCCAATGCCCAACCAAGCCCAGTCAACGAGCCCAACACATAGCTCCGCCCGACGGTTGAAATTTCGAGGCAACTTTCCATTGTTCCCACGATTGTGACTACCTATGTTGTTTCTTTGCCGACCAATCAAGCAAATCAGGTTAATGCTCCGCTGCAATCACTCCGGGTTGGTAGCCATAGTCTTGGGTATTCCCAAAACTCCATTGCCCATAGACTCCAGGAGGCGATTATCCTGCCCGCCCCATCTTCGTAGTTCCAAGCCCCCATCCCGCACCAATGGCGACCTTCCCGTTCGATCCCACCCCTTTCCTTCCTCCTAATCACCACAACATTGAGGTAGATGGCAGGCCGGCCAGAATCAAGATCATCAATGGAGCAGCACCAGTTACCCATGAGGAATGGGCGATTGCATCCATTGTTCTGATGCCAAACCTTCTTGTGGCATCCAACAATGTCAAAGAGGTACTTTCAGATTTCCTCAATGAGAAGCAACTAGGTTTTTCTGAGATTGAGCCATGTCCGTTTGGTCAAGCGTATGTTAAGATGAATAGTGTCTTTGACAGAGATGAGTTGGTCACCACCAGTCCATATTTGTTTACTAATGTCCATGTTATCTTTCAAAAGCACAGTAAGGGTATGAACTGGAGAAGATTGGTGCTTAATATAGAGGCATGGATTTTATTATGTGGTTATCCATTGGATAGAAGAAACATTCAGGAGGTCAACAATGTTGTTAGCAAGTTTGGGATATTTTTATAGTGGGACGGAGTCAGAAGCTCTCGGGCCAGCCTTATGGTCAAAGTGAGGGTAGAGGATCTCAGAGACATTCCAACTAGCATCGTATTTCGTGAAGGATATGAATTCCAAACAGATTCTCTCAATGTTCCTATTGTGATCCTTCAACAGTAGATCATGGGAGAGGAAGCACCTGATGAGGACCCCATTGGTCCTCAAGGAACCCACATCCTGTTCCTCATCAACAGAATTACCATCCAAATAAACACAATTTATTCATGGGTCATCTACAACAGCATGAACAAGATGATCATCAGGTTCCAAACCAGAAACAAGCTCCACATCTTAACCTACAACATGCTCTCAATGTGGTGGCGCAAGATGAGCAACTTTATGACAACCTAGAAGCAGAGGATGAGCAGGAGGAGATGCTAGGTTGGGGGCACTGGGCTATGCCTCAAGATGAAGATCAGGAGCTTCATGCTAGAGAATTTCTAGCCCTACAAGATATCCTAAACCAATGGAAGAAGAGGTTAACCCTGCTCTAGGTGCCAATAGTAGCATTACTGTACCTGAGATGCCACCAGATAACAGTGCTAGTTCATATGCTTCAGTTAATGGACCTTTGGCGCCACAACCACAATACCTACCAGATTTAAACTTGCTGCTCCAGCCCAATGGGCCTCAAGATCCACCTCAGGCCCAAGAGTTAAATCATGAAGTGCAGTTGCCACCATCGCAACCCACCATAATGCAACATGACATGATTCTCAACCAATAGTACCAGATGGGACCTGACCCAATTCTGGAGACCACCACTCAGCAGTCTGAAAGTCATCAGAGGGAAATATTGGCTGATCCTATGATAACTGAGTTCCTTTCTCTTGCTAATAACATTACCGAGGAAAAATAGAGCAGCACTACAGTCTCTCACATAGATCTAATCAGACCTGCCCAAGAGACTGATGCTAAGGAGGATAGAGAGACAGATACAGATGGAGGTTTGATAACCACTCAAAATAATTCAGCTCTCGATGCTATCCAAGTTCTAGGTGAGGACCAACAGTCTGACACAACAACCCCACCAGGATTTCCTATTCCTGCATTTCTTAACTAGGCTCATACTACTTTCGCAGGTCCTCTATATCTTGAGCATGCAGATGTAGTTAACCTGGAGAACACTAATTATTGCAATGTGAGCAAAGAGGAAGCCTTGCTTGGGAAAGAAGGTGCTATGGTTTGGAAAGAGCACTTTGCACCTACCAAAGACAATACAAATATCATCCAGGTACCATCTGAATGGGTCAATTTTTCGTCAGACACTCTACTTTCCCCAGATAAATTTGATTGGGCAAAAAAAACATCACCTTAAAGTCTGGGAAATCATCTCATCCAACTCTAAAACTAATGCATCCATGCCATTTGTGATCCCAGATAAGTGTCCTGCTGCTAGCTCACTAGATTGCATGCTATACTCTCATTCCCAGGGTCCTCAGGAACAAGAAAACGCTTCCCCTGCTGAGAAGTCCATATCTGAAGCTATGTTAGCATCCTCCACCTCTGCTTTGCACAAAAGCAAGAAGAGGAAGGACAAGATCCCACTGGTGGAAACTGAGGTAAGAAGAACCTGCAGATTACAGAAATTGTCAAAAGGTTTTAGGAAAGCTGTATGCAGAGATAGAGATTTTCTTGCTTTTCATTCTGCTCCACCAGTTTTACCTGCAAAGATCATTAAAAGCTTAAACACCACTTTTTGCAAGGTTTCTGACAAGGACACCACAGAAGAAATTTTAAGCAAGAAGGCCAGAAAGAACAAGGGAGGCAGCACTGCAGCAGAAGGCACCAAAGGTGCAAATGACAAGAGCAAGAAGTGGATTTGACCACTGGTAGTTTCTGTCAAGGTAGAACTTTTGTGTTAAAGTGCTCAATTTTTAAGAAAGCTATGACAGATGGTCTGTTAGACTTTTGAAGCTCTTTTGCCTCATTGTCATGATGACAATTGCCTAGGCTGTAAATGTGCTCTTAAAATCTACTCTTTGCTTCCTGGGTTATATCAGAGCATTCTATCTCTCTTGAGTTGGCCAGTTAAGCTCCTTCTATCAAATGAAGAGAGACTGGAACATTCTTAACTGGAATATTAGAGGTCTCAATGACCCAAAAAATGGCCAACTATTGCTAACAAGACCGAAGAAACCAAATGCTCCATTATATGCTTACAAGAAACCAGGAAAGAAGACATTGATTCAGAATTCATAAAAAAATCCTATCCCTGAAGAATCTCAAAATTCCATTTCCTTCCTTCAATTGGGGCATCTGGAGGCCTGCTTATAGCATGGAATGAACAATTTTTTTAGGACAACTCTTTCATATCAATAACTTCTCCATCTCCATCCACTTCACCTCTAAATACAATGGTGACACCTAGATACTAACCAATGTTTATGGCCCTTGCCAACAAAGTGAGAGACACAATTTCCTTCAGTGGGTGGAAAACTTTACAATGCAAGCTGATACAGGCTGATTAATAGTGGGAGACTTCAACTTTATCAGATACCCAAATAATAGAAGCAAAGATGGAGGCAATATTTGAAGGAAATATGCCCTAGAGGAAATAATAAAGTTTTTATTTATATTTCCTTATATAATGATAAATGTTTATTATTCATGCTAGAATTGTATTAACAGGAAACTTGATACATATGTGGATACATAAACAAAACACAGTGTCCCTAGTAAGCCTCTACCAGACTAGCTCGTAAATCGAAGATGGTTAAGTTTCCTAACCATAGACATGTGTTGTCATTTGATGAACAGAATCACATCATTAGGACAATGATGTGATGGACAAGACCCATTCGTTAGCCAAGCATAATGATCGTTAAGTTTTATTGCTATTGCTTTCTTCCTATCAAATACATATTCCTCCGACTATAAGATTATGCAACTCCCAGACACCGGAGGAATGCCTTGTGTGCTATCGAACGTCACAACGTAACTGGGTGATTATAAAGATGCTCTACATGTATCTCCAAAGGTGTATGTTGGGTTGGCATAGATCAATATTAGGATTTGTCACTCCGAGTATCGGAGAGGTACCTCTAGGCCCTCTCGGTAATGCACATCATATGAAGCCTTGCAAGCAAAGTGACTAATGAGTTAGTTCCGGGATGTTGTATTACGGAACGAGTAAAGAGACTTGCCGGTAACGAGATTGAACTAGGTATGAAGATACCGACGATCGAATCTCAGGAAAGTAACATATCGATGACAAAGGGAACAACGTATGTTGTCATCGCAGTTTGACCGATAAAGATCTTCGTAGAATATGTGGGAGCCAATATGAGCATCCAGGTTCCGCTATTGGTTATTGATTGGAGAGCTGTCTCGGTCATGTCTACATAGTTCTCGAACCCGTTGGGTCCGCACACTTAATGTTCGATATCAATTTATATTGGTTAAGTTATGTGATTTGATGACCGAAGATAGTTCGGAGTCCCGGATAAGATCACAGACATGACGAGGAGTCTCGAAATGGC
>NC_057809.1:93217380-93255660 GCF_018294505.1 Triticum aestivum
GGGCCACATGGGCCATAGGAGGGGAGGCAAGGCAGCCCACAAATTGGACTAGGGGAGGGGGCGCGACCCCCCTTTCCTTCTCCTTTCCCCTTTCCCCTTCCGGTAAAAGGAATGGGGGGGGGGAATTGGACTAGGAGTGCAAGTGGGACTCCTCCCACTTGGTTCACCCTAGGCCGGCCTCCTCCTCTATCCCTCCTTTATATACAAGGGAGGGGGCACCTCCAAGGACACACAATTGTTCCAAGCCGTGTGCGCCCCCCCTCCATAGTTTACACCTCCGGTGATATTTTCGTAGTGCTTAAGCGAAGCCCTGCGCAGATAACTTCATCATAACTGTCACCACGCCGTCGTGCTGAAGAAACTCATCTTCCTCCTCAACGCTCTACTTGATCAAGAGTTCTAGGGACGTCATCGAGCTGAACGTGTGCAGAACTCGGAGGTGCTGTATGTTCGGTGCTTGATCGGTTGAAACAAGAAGACGTTCGACAACATCAACCGCATTAAACTAACGCTTCTGCTTTTGGTCTATGAGGGTACGTGGACATACTCTCCCCCTCTCATTGCTATGCATCTCCTAGATAGATCTTGCACGATCGTTGGAAATGTTGTGAAATTGCATGCTACGTTCCCCAACAGTGGCAAACGAGCCAGGTCTATGCATAGATGATATGCATGAGTAGAACACAAAGAGTTGTGGGCGATGATAGTCATACTGCTTACCACCAACGTCTTATTTTGATTCGGCGGTATTGTTGGATGAAGCGGTCTGGACCAACCTTACATGACCGCGTTCATGAGACCGGTTCCACCGACAGACCTGCAACTTGTTTTTCATAAAGGTGGCCGGCGGGTGTCTGTTTCTCCAACTTTAGTTGAATTGAATTTGACTACGGCTGGTCCTTGTTGAACGTTAAAACAATAAACTTGATGAACCATCGTTGTGGTTTTGATGCGTAGATAAGAATGGTTCTTGCTAGAAGCCCGTAGCAGCCACGTAAAACTTGCAACAACAAAGTAGAGGATGTTGAACTTGTTTTTGCAGGGCATGCTGTGATGTGATATGGTTAAGGCATGATGTTATATACGCTGTTGTATGAGATGTTCATGTTTTGTAAGTTATCAGCAATCGGTAGGAGCCATATGGTTGTCTTTTTATTGTATGAACTCTGATCGCTATGTAATTGATTTACTTTATCACTATGCGTTAGCGATAGTCGTAGAAGCAATAGTTGGCGACACAACTACGATGCTACGATGGAGATCAAGGTGTCAAGCCGGTGACGATGAAGATCATGACGGTGCTTTGGAGATGGAGATCAAAGGCACAAGATGTTGATGGCCATATCATGTCACATATTTAGATTGCATGTGATGTTTATCTTTTATGCATCTTATTTTTCTTAGTACGACGGTAGCATTATAAGATGATCCCTCACTAAAAATTTCAAGCTATGAGTGTTCTCCCAGAGTATGCACCGTTGCGGTAGTTCATCGTGCCGAGACACCACATGATGATCGGGTGTGATAAGCTCTGCGTTCACATACAATGGATGCAAGACAGTTTTGCATGTGCGGAATATTCGGGTTAAACTTGACGAGCCTAGCATGTACAGACATGGCCTCGGAACACCGGAGAGCGGAAGGTCGAACTTGAATCATATAGTAGATATGATCAACATAGAGATGTTCACCATTGAAAACTACCCCATCTCACGTGATGATCGGACATGGTTTAGTTGATATGGATCACGTGATCATTTAGATGACTCCAGGGATGTCTATTTAAGTAGGAGTTCTTTAGTGATATGATTAACTGAACTTAATTTATCATGAACTTAGGCCTGATAGTTTTTGCATATCTATGTTGTAGATCAATGGCCCGTGCTACCGTTCCCTTGAATTTTAATGCGTTCCTAGATAAAACTAAGTTGAAAGATGATGGAAGCAACTACACGGCCTGGGTCCATAACTTGAGGATTATCCTCATTGCTGCAGAGAAGAATTATGTCCTTGGTGCACCGCTAGGTGACAAGCCCCCTCCCGCTAATGTTGACGCTTTGAACGTCTGGCAAACGCGGTCTGATGACTACTCTATAGTTTAGTGTTCCATGCTCTATGTCTTAGAATAGGGACTTCAAAGATGTTTTGAACGTCATGGAGCATATGAGATGTTCCAGAAATTGAAGTTGATATTTCAAGCAAGTGCCCAAGTTGAGAGATATGAAGTCTCCAACAAGTTCTATAGGTATGCTCTGTGAACACATACTCAGAATGTCTGGGTACCACAACCACTTGACTCAGCTGGGAGTTAATCTTCTGGTTGATAGTGTTATTGACAAAGTTCTTCAGTCACTGCCACCAAGCTACGAAGGCTTCGTGAAGAACTATAATATGCAAGGGATGAATAAGACAATTCCTGAGCTCCTCGCTATGCTCAAAGCTGCGGAGGTAGAAATCAAGAAAGAGCATCAAGTGTTGATGGTTAACAAGACGACTGGTTTCAAGAAAAAGGGCAAGGGAAAGAAGGGGAACTTCAAGAAGAATGGCAAGCAAGTTGTCGCTCCCGGGAAGAAGCCCAAGTCTGGACCCAAGCCTGAAACTGAGTGCTTCTACTTCAAAGGGACTAGTCAGTGGAAGCGGAACTACCCCAAGTATTTGGCAGATAAGAAGGATGGCAAAGCGAACAAAGGTATCTTTGATATACATGTTATTGATGTGTACCTTACGAATGCTCGTAGTAGCGCCTGGGTATTTGATATTGGTTCTGTTGCTCATATTTGCAACTCGAAACAGGGGCTACAGATTAAACGAAGATTGGCTAAGGACGAGGTGACGATGCGCATCGGGAATGGTTCCAAGGTCGATGTGATCGTCGTCGGCAAGCTACCTCTACATCTACCTTCAGGATTAGTTTTAGACCTGAGTAATTGTTATTTGGTGCCAGCGTTGAGCATGAACATTATATCTGGATCTTGTGATGCAAGACGGTTATTCATTTAAATCAGAAAATAATGGTTGTTCTATTTATATGAGTAATATCTTTTATGGTCATGCACCCTTGATGAGTGGTCTATTTTTGTTGAGTCTGGATCGTGGTGATACACATATTCATAATATTGATGCCAAAAGATGCAAAGTAGATAATGATAGTGCAACATATTTGTGGCACTGCCGTTTAGGTCATATTGGTATAAAGTGCATGAAGAAACTCCATGCAGATGGACTTTTGGAATCACTTGATTATGAATCACTTGATGCTTGTGAACCATGCCTCATGGGAAGGATGACTAAGACTCCATTCTTGGGAAGAATGGAGCGAGCAATAAACTTATTGGAAATAATACATAGCGATGTATGCGCTCCGATGAGTGTTGAGGCTCGTGGCGGGTATCATTATTTTCTAACCTTCGCAGATGATTTGAGCAGATATGGGTATATCTACTTAATGAAACACAAGTCTAAAACATTTGAAAAGTTCAAAGAATTTCAGAATGAAGTGGAGAACCATCGTAACAAGAAAATAAAGTTTTTACGATCTAATCGCAGCGGCGAATATTTGTGTTACGAGTTTGGCATTCATTTAAAACAATGTGGAATAGTTTCACAACTCACGCCACCTGGAACACCACAGCGTAATGGTGTGTTCGAACGTCGTAACCATACTATCGGCGTTCTGGGAACGGGGGTCCCCAGACTTGCCTTCCTGCGGCCTGCAGCGTGGCTCAAAAGGGGGCCCAGCACGGCCCATCTTCATCAACACAGACTCAAGACCCTCGCGAGGGGCCAAGCCTCGTGGGGCGGACGACATGGAGCTACCTCAGGCACGGCCTCATCAGGCTGGCTCACGAGGAGGCGGAGAGATAAAGGCGGGGTACCTCACGAGGTGCCCGTGACACAAGCCATGACGACCAAGGGTGCCAGGCGGGCGCCAGCCCGCACAGTGTCCTCCTTTCCTCTTTGGTGCAAAGGGAGCAAGCGCAGGCTAGAGCATCAAGCAAAGGCACCCGTTTCGGTGCAATGAGACCAAGACCAGTCCAACGGCAGGGAGGAAGTCATTGTGAAGACCAAGCCAGCGTCACCACCAGAGCCTTTGGCAGGCGAGGACCAACTTTAGTCAGGATAAGTGTACCAGATGTTCCCCTTCAAAATGGCAAATTGTTGGCGCCCTTCCCGCTCAATATTTAGGAAGAGGCCCAGGGCCTTTGCCTATAAATAGGACTAGCCACCCCCAGGGGAGAAGGATGGAAATCAGATCGGAATCGGAAAGGGATCGAAATCAGAGAGAGAATCAAGAAGAGAGAGAGAGAAGGGTGACTGAACTCCTCCTAGCAGTTCATCCCCCCAGCCAAGAACAGACCCTCGCGACTATTCTTCCTTGTATTGCTCATCATCATCAACCCAAGAGGCAATCCACCACACCACACACTCGAGTAGGGTATTACACCAAAACGGTGGCTTGAACCAGTATAAACCCTGTGTCCCTTGTGATGTTCTTTCCATAGCTTAGATCTTAGCGAGGCGGAGGGGTGCAGGTAGGTACAAGGCGAAATCTCCGTGTGCACCCCAGTGTTCAAACCTCAAGGGTCTGCCAGAACCCGAAATCCGACATTTGGCGCGCCAGGTAGGGGTGCGCTGGAATTCGTCTTCCACCACCCCGTTCTCCTCCGACCATCGCGTCCATGTCTGACGCTTGTCGGGCCCGCGCCGAGCGCCGGTCTGCTCTCGCTTCCCGCGTCACCCAGACGGCTCCTGTCGGCAGGCATCCTCGCCGTTCCCTATCACCTGCCGTCAACGCCGCCACCGGCTCGGCGGGGGACGAGCAGCAAGCGTCGTCTCAGCATCCGTCCGTGCGGCAAGACGGCCGCACCGCTACTCCCTCGCTCACCCCAGCTGGTTCTTCGTCCCGCGCGCTCCGCCCACCCATGGAGGCTCGAGCTGCGCTCATCGCGGAAAACGAGCTCCTGCGCTACGTCCCGTCGACGACGTCTATGAAGAATGGCTCGACCGCGTCGCCGAGCTCGTCCGCGCCGCAGGGGGCTCTCCTGCACCGTCTGTTCCGCTGCACCGCACCCCGCCCCGCGCGGGCGATGAAGCTCCGGTGGCGCCCCAGCCACCTCCTCCTCAAGAAGGCGCCGTGGCTCCAAGGCGTGTGGCCCCTGGGCAGAACCCGCTCCGTCAGGTGCCAGCGCGGCAAGAGCAGAGCTGCCAAGAAGTCCCTCGCCCGCAAGAAGCTTCCGGGGTGCTCCCTGCTCCAGCACGTCGCGACCATGCTCCTGCTCCCGCACGTCAAGACCCCGTGCTGCTCCCAGCTACAACGCGTGGGGACATGCAAGACCAAGCTCTCCGCCACCCAAGGCCTCCCGTGGCCACAGCAGGCTGCCGTGCCTTCACCACCGAGCTACGCGGCATCGCATGGCCTGGCAAGTTCAAGCCAGACCTGCCTCCTCGTTACGACGGCACGGCCGATCCTACGGAGTTCCTCCAGCTCTATGAGCTGGGCATCGAAGCTGCCAACGGAGACGAGAAGGTCATGGCGAACTGGTTTCCCATGGCGCTCAAGGACGGGGCCCGCACCTGGCTCCTGAATATGGCTCCTGGCACGATCTCCTCCTGGGACGAGATGCGCACCCGCTTCATCGCCAACTTCCAAGGTACTCGCGACCGGCCACTGTCGGATTTCGGGTTCCGGCAGACCCTTTAGGTTTGAACACTGGGGTGCGTGCGAAGATTTCGCCTTCTACCTACCTGCACCCCTTCGCCTCGCTAAGATCTAAGCTATGGAAAGAACAACATAAGAGACACAGGGTTTATACTGGTTCGGGCCACCGTTGTGGTGTAATACCCTACTCCAGTGTGTGGTGTGGTTGATTGCCTCTGGGGCTGATGATGGACAGTACAAGGGAAGAACAACCTCCTGAGGTTGAGGTGTTCTTGTGCTTCCGGACTTGTGTGTATCTCTGGGTCCGATCCCCCCTCTTCTCTATCCTTGATCCTCCATCTTCCTACCCTGGGGGTGGCTAGTCCTATTTATAGAGGCCCTGGTCCTCTTCCAAAATATTGAGCGGGAAGGAAGCCAACAATGGCGGGCTAATTTGAAGGGGGACAGCTAGTACCAGCTATCCTGACAAAAGTAGTCTTCGCCTGCACAAAGCTCTGGTGGTGACACCGTCTTGGGCTCCACGATGACCTCCGTCTTGCAGTCCTCTTGGTCTTGGTCTCGTTGCACCGAAATGGCAACCTTTGCCTGATGCCTCGGTACTCCGTGGTTGCGCTTGCTCCCTTTGCACCAAAGAGGAAAGGAGGACACTGCGCGGCTGGTGCCCGCCTGGCACCTTTGGTCGTCATGGCTTGCGTCACGGGTGCCTCGTGAGGTACCCCGCCTTGATCTCTCCGCCTCCTCGCGAGCCAGCCTGATGAGGCCATGCCTGAGGAAGCTCCGTGTCGTCCCCCCACAAGGCTTGGCCCCTCGCGAGGGTCTTGGGTCTGTGTTGATGAAGATGGGCCGTGCTGGGCCCCGCTTTGAGCCACGCCGCAGGCCGCAGGCAGGAAAGTCTGGGGACCCCCGTTCCCAGAATGCCGACAGTAGCCCCCGGGACCAAGGCACGCCCGGACTTGGCCGTGCAGGGAGGCGGAAGGGCAAGAGCGAAGCGCCGCGGGCCCTAACAGCCTGCGGCATTGGGCGCCGCGTAGCGGTTAATTGGACGTGAGCGCCTTAGCAACCGCGCGAGTTGATAAAGGAGCGGCATCCTCCTAGGCCTTGCTTTTTGCTTTCTCCGGTTGCTGCTCAGATCCCCTTTCTTGCGCCTCTCCTTCCTCCAAAATTTCCAGATCTACTCCGGCCGTGTGACCTAGGAAGCCATGGCGCCTCGTCAGTCCCCAGCCGTAGCTTGGTACTCGTCTGCCCTGGACTCGCCGAACGTGTCGGAGGCGAGCCTCGCCCGGTTGCGCCGGATGGCGGCGGCGCGGGGCATCGACGGGGCGAAGGTGTTCAAGGCCGGCTCCGCCACCCCTGAGGGTCAAGGGAGCACCTTCTATCCGTTCTTCATAAGCACCATTGTTGCTGGCCTGGTGCCTCCCTTCTCCGAGTTCTTCTTCTCTATCCTCCGCCATTATAAGCTGCAGGCTCTGCATCTCCACCCCAACTCCGTCCTTCTCCTGGCAATCTTCGCCTATTACTGCGAGGCTCACGTAGGGGTGCAGCCCTCAGTGGCCTTGCTACGCCACTACTTCTACCTCCGGACATCTCGCGGTCCTGCTTCCGTGTGCGCCAGCTTCATCGCGTACGGTGGTGCCATTGCCATTTCGAACCCCGGGAAAAGGATTGAGGGCTTCAGGAGCAAGTGGGTCTTGGCAGATGCTGGGCGCATCCACCCTCGTCTGATCTTGCCCACGGAGCAACCCACGAGCTCCAACGATTGGGGTTGAGCGGAGCTCGCTGACCCCCGCGTGAAGCTGGTGTTGGAGAAGATGGACGCGGATCTGAGGCCGGCCAACATGGCGGCGGCGAAGTTGACTGGCGCGTCGCTGCTGAGGGAATTCCTGGAGCACCAGCTGGCTCCTCTTCGGCAGTACTCACTTCCGATGTGGAGGCCCCATCCGAGCCCCGCGGCCTTGGCCAACGGAGATCTGGCTGCGGTCCTCCAATCTCTGGTCGGGGGCGATGTGGCGAGGTTGGAGGGCGCTCCTACGCCCTTGTTCCTCCGCGACGACTAGGAGGAGGTAGTGGAGTCCATGCCCGTCTTCAACGGGGACGGGCTGTGCCCATGGAAACTCCCGGGGAATCGGTGGACGTGTCCTCCGACGACTCCAGCAAAGAGGAGGAAGGAGGGGAGCGGGAAAAAGGGCCTGACTCCGAGGCGACTGACGGAGAGTTGAGGGCTCCCCTCCTCCGGCGCAGGTCCCGTGTTCTCCGCCTCTCTCCGAGCGATGACGATGAGGATGATGACAAGCAGGACGGCGGGAGCTTGCCCCCGATCCCGAAGAAGGACAGGACTGGGCTGATCTCCCGCGGGTCTGCCCCGGCCCTGAGGCGGACCGCAGACGCGCCTTCCGCTTCCAAGCTTCCCGAGGTTGACCCTTCTAGCCGGCTTTCAGGCTTCAAATTTGGCCGGAGGCCGCTTGAGCTCACTGGAGACGACCCGTAAGCGCTTGATTCTTGTCTTTATTTCTTGTTCTGCTTCTGAGGCTTGACGTCCGCATCTCTTGGATAGGCTGGCGCCCGCAGCAAAGAAGCCGAAGGGAGCTCCTGAGGTTCCATCCGTGGCAGCACCTCTACCCGCGAAGGAGGGTGACCGCGACGCACGGGCTTCTCCTGCCCGGTCGTCCTCGCGAGGCCTGGCTGAGCCGGCTGGGGCGAGCTCAGCCCCCATGGCCCAAGTGACTCCTGAGGTGCCTTTGCTTGCTGCCGCCACTACAGCCATTGGGGCGCAGCAGGCTCCGCCTCAGGATGCTGTGGTCGCGCTGCCGCCTTCTCCTCCTACTCCACCGGCTACTGTCTCTCCGACTCCTCCTGCCGTTCTAGATCGTGCTGCTGCTGAGCTGGACCGACTGCGGCAGGATCTTCTTGGCGCCGACCCTCGCTTGGTGGCCGGGCACTTGGAGCTGGCTTCAGGATGGGTTCGCTCCGACGCTTCGGTTCGGGCGGCGCTGGTCCAGGCCTCGACGGCTTGTGATGAGGAGAGGCAGGCCGTCCTTGAGGCGAAGGCTGCTCATGACGCAGCCCTGGGGAAGGTGGTCGACGTCCGTGGTCGCTGCAAGGCACTGGAGGACGAGCTGCAAGGCCTGCGGGACCAGCTCGCGAAATAGGTCCGCCTTCGCCAAGAGCAGGAAGAAGGCATGAAGGCTCGTGAGGCTGCCGTCAAGGAGAGGGAGGTCAAGCTCAGGAAGCGCCGCGACCGCCTAGGCGCGTTGGAGCAGGAGCTGGGGGCGAGGAAGGCCGAGCTGGACGACAAGGCCATGGTTCTTGCCGAGGGCTGCGTGGCCTTCACGGAGATGGAGGCAAAGGCTCGCTCCTCGCTGAGGACGCTTTACGACAGCATCCTGGAGAGCCCGCTGGCTGGCGCCGAGGACGGCCCCGCCAAGCTGCTTCCCTTCCTGCTTCGTGCTCTTGAAGATGTCGCCCTTGGCCTTGGCCCCACGACCGAGGCCGAGGCGCGTGTCCTATCTTCTGCAGCGCTGACGCGGGTCCTCACCCACATATACCTTCGCGACCCCGGCATCGACCTCGACAGCCTGCTGGAGCCAGTAAGCGGCGAGCGTGCCGCTGCCGCTGCCGAGGCCGTGAAGGGTCGCGCGGAGGCTCTGCTGGGGAAGTTCCGGGCCTTCAGCACCCAGCTGAAGCAAGGCGCTGCCAACCCCACTGCTCCATGAGGCGAACCCACTCGGCGCTGCTCCACCGCCGACAAGTGACTCCGTTGTGGCTCCTGTCCTGCCTTTAATTCCTGCACATGTATCATGCCTCGGGGAGGCATTTAAACTTGCGTTTGGCATTGAGATAACAGTGTGGACTGTAATATTTGCTTTTGAATTCCTTGAAATTTGCGCTTTTCCTTCCTACTTGCTTATGTTCTACGCCGGCAGAGCCCGGCCCCGCGCATACCTCAGCCGCTGTTAGCCCCGACCGGAAACCAGGACGGGACCAAGGAGTGAGGGGCTACGTGACAAGTTAGGCTCCTGAGTCGTGATGCTCAGGAGTCCCCCTTGGCGCACGAACAACAAGTAGGGAGGTGTGATGTGGGTGGATCTACCATTCTACGTCTGCAGGGCCCGGCCGCGCGCATACCTCAACCGCCGTTAGCCTTTCGGAACTAAGGAGTGAGGGGCTACGTGACCAGTTAGGCTCTTGAGTCGCGATGCTCAGGAGTCCCCCTTGACGCTCAAACAGCCTTCGTACCTTGGCTCCGCTCGGGGAGAGACGCGTGACGAACCAGGACCGGGGGAGCCTGGCTGGGCGGCGTGCGTCTGGCCGTGACCCAGGCGCAGCCCCCGTGCCCAGCCCCCTCGCATGGCACTCCCGAGGGGAGGCGTTACGATGAGGCTAGACACTGAGCTCTGGGCTCCCTAAGGTTAATGCGGCCCGGGGGCCACCCTCAGTTGTTTATCACCAGCGCGGAGCATAGCGCTTCCATATGTGTACGGGCATAGCCGCTCCTCGACAGTGTCGTCAGCCAGCGCGGAGCATGGTGCTTCCACTGGTACGTGGGAGGGGGCCGGGCTCCCCTCCGGGAGGAGCCCCCGGGGCGTGTACAGCCCCGCCCTGACATGTGGCTGGCACAGTAGGGCCTGGCGAGGTGTATCTGGGCACCCATGAGCCAGCGCGGGACTCACGGAGCCCTACCTCTAGGCGGGTTGCACCTGGCACTAGGCCTTATCTTGTGATGTGTCCCTGCAAATTTGGTTAGATGCCAGCACTCTACATCCTCGGGTCCCGGCCCTCGAGCTGGTCTCAGTCATCGCTGGTATGCCAGGTCGCGATGCCATGGACAAGGCCAGAGGGTGAGGGCTGGAGAGCCAGTGAGAGCCCTGAGTCGCGATGCTCAGGTACCCCCCCTTTAACGTGCAAGTGGTCGGCATGGAGAAGAAGAGGTGCCGTGGACCGGCATCAAATAACCAAGCATGGTGGGTCGAACGCATAACCGGAAATAAACACAAAAGGGATACATGCCGCTGGGTCTGGCGCGAGCGACTTGGGGATGATGCAGCCCGAGGGGCGTCCCCAACAAGTAAGCTAACAACATGAAATAAAAGGGATACATGCCGCAGGGACGGACCCATGCGGCCTGGGAATAATGCAGCCCTGGGGGGGCGGTCCCAGCTGGAAATGAAACTTGAAAGATGTCACCTGATGATGTTGAGGACGAAGGAGTGTTGGTGTAGCAGACTCGGCGGGCTGCGGAAGCCGATCCTCACGAGCCCCTAGGCCCAGGGGCCTCGGGAGGCTCCGGAGGCGCTGGTGGCTCCTCGCGGACCATCTCCATCTCTGCCAGGGCTGCGGAATGCCTGGCCTCTTGAGCCTTCATGATGTCCCTCATGAGGCGCTGGTTCGTGGCAGCCGCTTTCGGCAAGCCGTAAGGCATGCGAACCTAGCTGTGGGGTGGACTTTCGCAGCGCCCCACTCGCGAGGGCCAAAGGCGCTCCAGAGAGGCGACTCAGTTGAGCCCTGGTATGTCGATGCAGACGCGCAGCCCACCATCCTCGCCTGGATGGGGAGCCACTGCTGGTAGGCGGCGGCCACCTTTCATGACTCTTGACTCTTGTAGCTCCTGAATGGCCTTGCTGACGAACTCCTGAGGGTCTGGCTCTCCTTGCCTTACTCCTTCTTGAGGGAAACGTGCTTCGAAACACGCCTCCATGTGGTGCCCAAGCGCCTCCCTTGTGACCCTAGCCAGGTCGGTGGCCCTCCAGGGGAGAGCCCCCGAGCCCTGCCTGAGGAGGGCTCCGGGCGCGCTTTCCTATGCGATGGAAGGAGGTTCCCCCTGGGCAGGCGCGGGCCCAAAGGGGCCTGCCTCCTGAGGGGCCGGGCCAGATGATGTCTTCTTCTTCTTGGGAGCGGTCTCGAGAAGCCTCCTGCTCTCGCGATCTGGGTCTTCCAGTGATGCGGCCTGGAAGGCTCGCCCCAGGGAACATACCGCGTCCTTCTCTTCACAGGGCACCGTGATGACTCTGCCACTTCCTGGCATCTTGAGGACGTTGTAGCCGTGGCGAGTTACGGCCATGAACTTGGCCAGCGCTGGGTACCCAAGGATGGCGTTGTACGGCAGGCAAATGTGAGCAACGCCAAAGTCGATGATCTCGATGCGGTAGTTGTCGCGTGCCTCGAAGGTGATAGGGAGGCGGACCTGCCCAATCGGGACCGTGGAGCCGTCGGTGACTCCGGAGAAAGGCTTGGTTGGCTGAAGCTGGTTGTAGGGCACTTGGAGATTGTTGAATGTTTCCACGGACTGGACATTGAGCCTTGCCCCGCCATCGATGAGGGTCCTGGTGACCACCATGTTGCTGATGATTGGGGAACAAAGCATCGGGAAGACTCCGGCTGTAGCCGCCCACTTGAGCTGATCTGCTGAGCTGAACATGATGGCGCACGCCGACCACCTGAGAGGGCGCGTGGCTTTGAGCTTGGGGAGGACTGCATTCACTTCGTGGGTGAACTGCTTGAAGATGCGTTGAGAGGATGGGGCTTGAGCCCCGCCTAGGATGCAGGCGATCGCATGTGGCTCCTGGAAGCCCCCAGCCCCCTCGTCCTTGTGGCGGTCCTCGTTTCTCCTTGGCTACGGCGGCAGCGGAGGGAGGCCTACGTTGCCTTGCAGGCGATTCTCGCGAGGCTAATCCCTCCAGTCTCCCTCGCGAGGCGGGTCTTGCCAGCGATCCTCGCGAGGTTGATCGCACCACCCTTGGCGCGGGCCACAGTCTTCCCAGCGTCCTGCGTTCCTTCCTCCTCCTCGACCGTAGCCCCGGTCACCGCGGTCGGGGCGATGGCCGATCCTTCCTTCTCGCACGGCTCGGAGCTCTTGACATTCGTTGGTGTTGTGGGTGTGGAGGTCGTGGTACACACAGTACCGACTGCCCTTGGAAGGTTTGGGCTGATCTCTGCCCCGCTTGGTGTCTGGTTCTGCCGCGAGCACGGCAGCCCCCTTGCACTTCACATCCTTGGCCTTGGGCTTCTTCTCTTCTGGGTCTGCGGCAAGCAGCTCGAGGAGGGAGAGACGCCCTTCCTTGGCCCTGGCGCACTTGGTTGCCAAGTTGAACAGCTCCAAGGAAGTGCACATGTCTTCATGCATCGCCAGCTCCTCCTTCATCTTGACATCGCGCACGCCGTCAGAAAAGGCTGAGATGATGGCCTCCTCAGTCACCTTGGGTATCTTGAGGCGTGCGTTGTTGAAGCGCTGGATGTACTTATGCAGGGTCTCTCCGGGTTATTGCTTGATGCGGCGCATGTCGCTCACAGCGGGTGGCCGGTCGCGAGTACCTTGGAAGTTGGCGATGAAGCGGGTGCGCATCTCGTCCCAGGAGGAGATCGTGCCTGGAGCCAGGTTCAGGAGCCAGGTGCGGGCCCCGTCCTTGAGCGCCATGGGAAACCAGTTCGCCATGACCTTCTCGTCTCCGTTGGCAGCTTCGATGCTTAGCTCATAGAGCTGGAGGAACTCCGCAGGGTCGGCCGTGCCGTCGTAACGGGGAGGCAGGTCTGCCTTGAACTTGCCGGGCCACGCGACGCTGCGTAGCTCGGTGGTGAACGCACGGCAGCCTGCTGTGGCCACGGGGGGCCTTGGGTGACGGAGAGCTTGGTCTTGCACGTCCCCATGCGCTGCAGCTGGGAGCAGCGCGGGGTCTTGACGTGCGGGAGCAGGAGCATGGTCGCGACGTGCTGGAGCAGGGAGCGCCTGGGCAGCTTCTTGCGGGCGAGGGACTTCTTGGAAGCTCTGCTCTTGCCGCGCTGGCACCTGACGGAGCGGGTTCCGCCCAGGGGCCACGCGCCTTGGAGCCATGGCGCCTTCTTGAGGAGGAGGCGGCCGGGGCGCCGCCGGAGCTTCCTCGCCCGCGTGGGGCAGGGTGCGGTGCAGCGGAATGGACGTCGCAGGAGAGCCCCCTGCGGCGCGGACAAGCTCGGCGACGCGGTCGAGCCATTCTTCGTAGACGTCGTCGACGGGACAGTAGCGCAGGAGCTCGTTTGCCGTGATGAGCGCAGCTCGAGCCTCCATGGGTGCGCGGAGCGCGCGGGACGAAGAACCAGCTGGGGTGAGCGAGGGAGTAGCGGTGCCGCCGTCTTGCCGCACGGACGGATGCTGAGACGATGCTTGCTGCTCGTCCCCCGCCGGGCCGGTGGCGGTGTAGACGGCAGGTGACGGGGAACAACGAGGACGCCCGCTGACAGGAGCCGTCTGGGCGATGCGGGAAGCGAGAGTGGCCCAGCACTCGGCGCAGGCCTGACGAGCATCAGACATGGGCGCGATGGTCGGAGGAGAATGGGGTGGTGGAAGACGAATTCCGGTGCACCCCTACCTGGCGCGCCAAATGTTGGATTTCGGGTTCCGGCAGACCCTTGAGGTTCGAAAACTGGGGTGCACGCGGAGATTTCGCCTTCTACCTACCTGCACCCCTCCGCCTCGCTAATATCTAAGCTATGGAAAGAACAACATAAGAGACACAGGGTTTATACTGGTTCTGGCCACCGTTGTGGTGTAATACCCTACTCCAGTGTGTGGTGTGGTTGATTACCTCTGGGGCTGATGATGGACAGTACAAGGGAAGAACAACCTCCTGAGGTTGAGGTGTTCTTGTGCTTCCGGACTTGTGTGTATCTCTGGGTCCGACCCCCCCTCTTCTCTATCCTTGATGCTCCATCTTCCTACCCTGGGGGTGGCTAGTCCTATTTATAGAGGCCCTGGTCCTCTTCCCAAATATCGAGCGGGAAGGAAGCCAACAATGGCGGGCTAATTTGAAGGGGGACGGCTAGTACCAGCTATCCTGACAAAATTAGTCTTCGTCTGCACAAAGCTCTAGTGGTGACGCCGTCTTGGGCTCCACGATGACCTCCTTCTTGCAGTCCTCCTGGTCTTGTTCTCGTTGCACTGAAATGGCAACCTTTGCTTGATGCCTCGGTACTCCGCAGCTGAGCTTGCTCCCTTTGCACCAAAGAGGAAAGGAGGACACTGCACGGCTGGTGCCTTTAGTCGTCATGGCTTGCGTCACGGGCGCCTCGTGAGGTACCCTGCCTTGATCTCTCCGCCTCCTCGTGAGCCAGCCTGATGAGGCCGTGCCTGAGGAAGCTCCGTGTCGTCCCCCCGTGAGGCTTGGCCCCTCGCGAGGGTCTTGGGTCTGTGTTGATGAAGATGGGCCGTGCTGGTCCGCCCTTTGAGCCACGCCGCAGGCCGCAGGCAGGCAAGTCTGGGGACCCCCGTTCCCAGAACGCCGACAGCCACCCGCCGTGAGCGACATGCGCCGCATCAAGCAACAACCCTGAGAGACCCTGTAGAAGTACATCCAGCGCTTCAACAACGCACGCCTCAAGATTCCCAAGGTCACCGAGGAGGCCATCATCTCAGCCTTCTCCATGGCGTGCGCGATGTCAAGATGAAGGAGGAGCTGGCGATGCATGAAGACCTGTGCACTTCCTTGGAGCTGTTCAACTTGGCAACCAAGTGCGCCAGGGCTGAGGAAGGGCGTCTCTCCCTCCTCGAGCTGCCTGCCGCAGACCCAGAAGAGAAGAAGCCCAAGGCCAAGGATGTGAAGCGCAAGGGGGCTGGCGTGCTCGCGGCAGAACCAGACACCAAGCGGGGCATGGATCAGCCCGAATCTTCCAAGGGCAGTCGGTACTGTGTGTACCACGACCTCCACACCCACAACACCAACGAATGTCAAGAGCTCTGAGCCGTGCGAGAAGGAAGGATCGGCCGTCGTCCCGACCGCGGTGACCGGGGCTACGGTCGAGGAGGAGGAAGGAACGTAGGACGCTGGGAAGACCGCGGCCCGCGCCAAGGGTGGCGCGATCAACCTCGCGAGGATCGCTGGCAAGACCCGCCTCACGAGAGAGACTGGAGGGATCAGCATCGCGAGGATCGCCCGCAAGGCAACGCAGGCCTCCCTCCGCTGCCGCCGCAGCCAAGGAGAAACGAGGACCGCCATCAGGACGAGGGGACTGGGGGCTTCCAGGAGCCGCGCACGATCGCCTGCATCCTGGGCGGGGCTCAAGCCCCAGCCTCTCAACGCATCTTCAAGCAGTTCACCCGCGAAGTGAATGCAGTCCTCCCAAAGCTCGAAGCCACGCGCCCTCTCAGGTGGTCGGTGTGCGCCATCACGTTCAGCTCAGCAGATCAGCTCAAGTGTGCAGCTACAGCCAGAGTCCTCCCGATGCTTTGTTCCCCAATCATCAGCAACGTGGTGGTCACCAGGACCCTCATCGACGGCGGGGCAGGGCTCAATGTCCTGTCCGTGGAAACATTCAACAATCTCCAAGTGCCCTACAGCCAGCTTCAGCCAACCAAGCCTTTCTCCAGAGTCACCGACGGCTCCACGGTCCCGATTGGGCAGGTCCGCCTCCCTGTCACCTTCGGCGCACGCGACAACTAACACACCGAGCTCATCGACTTCGACGTCGCTCACATTCGCCTGCCGTACAACGCCATCCTTGGGTACCCAGCGCTGGTCAAGTTCATGGCCGTAACTCACCACGGCTACAACGTCCTCAAGATGCCAGGAAGTGGCAGAGTCATCACGGTGCCCTGTGAAGAGAAGGACGCGGTGTGTTCCCTGGAATGAGCCTTTCAGGCCGCATCACTGGAAGACCCGGATCGCGGAAGCAGGAGGCTTCCCGAGACCACCCCCAAGAAGAAGAAGACATCGTCCGGCCCGGCCCCTCAGGGCCCGCGCATGCCCAGAGGGAACCTCCTTCCATCGCATAGGAAAGCACGCCGGGCGCCCTCCTCAGGCAGGGCTCGGGGGCTCTCCCCTGGAGGGCCACCGACCTGGCTAAGGTCACGAGGGAGGCGCTTGGGCACGACATGGAGGCGTGTTTCGAAGCACGTTTCCCTCAAGAAGGAGTAAGGCAAGGAGAGCTAGACCCTAAGGAGTTGGTCAGCAAGGACTTTCAGGAGCTACAGGAGTCAAGAGTCATGAAAGGCGGCCGCCGCCTACTAGTTGTGGCTCCCCATCCAGGCGAGGATGGTGGGCTGCGCGTCTGCATCGACATACCAGGGCTCAATCGAGGCGCCTCTCTGGAGCGCCTCTGGCCCTCGCGAGTGGGGCGCTGCGAAGGACCACCCCACAGCTTCGTTCGCATGCCTTACGGCTTGCCCAATGCAGCTGCCACGTACCAGCACCTCTTGAGGGGTATCATGGAGGCTCAAGAGGCCAGGCATTCTGCAGCCCTGGCGGAGATGGAGATGGTCCGCGAGGAGCCACCAGCGCCTCCGGAGCCTCCCGAGGCCCCTGGGCCTGGGGGCTCGTGAGGATCGGCTTCCGCAGCCCACCGAGTCTGCTACACCAACACTCCTTCATCCTGAACATTATCAGGTGACATCTTTCAAGTTTCATTCCCAGCTGGGAGCGCCCCCAGGGCTGCATTATTCCCAGGCCGCGTGGGTCCGTCCCTGCGGCATGTATCCCTTTTATTTCATGTTGTTAGCTTACCTTGTTGGGGGCACCCCACGGGCTGCATCATCCCCAAGTCGCTCGGGCCTGACCCAGTGATGTCCGCCTTCCCAGCATCTATTTGAAAGAATCCACTCCTTCGCGGCTAATGTGTTTGACCTAGTTGCCCGCTCAACTGACGCCAACTAATAGAGCTGCTCCCAAACGGCACGACGCTTGCGCATGGGTTCGTCCCTGCAACGCCGACAAACCTGAATGGCTGAGCTCTGGCCGCGGCAGCCCCGCATGGCGCCACCTCGTCAAGCCATCAGTGCCTCATCGCCCCTCGGAAGCAACCAACGGCTGACTGTCAATTGTCATGGCAACCCCTCGTTCTTTCTATGATGGGTCTACAGGATCTCCTAAAGGAGCTATGTCAGGCGAGGCCCTTGCGGTGTCTCCTTCACTCTCATCCGCGCGAGCCACTTGCACGTTAAAGGGGGGGGTGCCTGAGCACTGCGACTCAAGGCTCCTACTGGCTCTCCAGCCCTCACCCTCTCGCCTTGTCCACGGCATCACGACCTGGCATACCAGCGACGACTGAGACTCGCTCGAGGGCCGGGACCCGAGGACGTAGAGCAGAAAGGGGAGCAAAGGCGAGAGGGGAGGGACACGCGAGGACCTCGCCGAGCAACCTCACGCCTTCCGATGCACGAACCCCGGGACACACCAGAGAGCGGTCCCTGATTCTCGAGATAAGTCACCACCCGGAAGCACCAGCTACCGTGGCACCATCCCCGCACCTAATGCAATCTCGTGTTAGCGACGCCGCTCTCCTTTCTCACCGAACGACGGCTGCTTGAGCGCCAAAGGGGACCTCCTGAGCATCGCAACTCAGGGGCTCTTACCGGACCCCTGGTCGCTCACCTCCTGGCCTTGACCACGGCATCGCGACCTGGCATACCAGCGACGGCTGAAGCCGCCTTGGGACTGGGAGCTGTCGGCGCAGGGCACCAAGCCCTCATGAGCTTCGAAAGGGAGAACTGAGCTAAGGCGGAATGAGCAACTCGCACAATTCTACGACAAGGGTTATATTAACAAAACAGGATCACAGGCACCTTACAAGCTCCCACGGGACGCGTCTTTGATTCCTCGCAGGGAACAGATCCTAAAAGGACGCTGACTGCATGCGCCCCTGCAAAAGACGCCATCATCAACAGTGGGCCGTCAAGCACCGGAGCCAACCCCATCCAGATCAGAGTTGGCGACGGCCTGACGAGCCCGCCCTGCTCCAGGAGCGGCGCCGACTCGGGGGCTCGTAGCTGTCGTCGCTCATCTCTGGAGTCGCGAAGAGCTCGCCGGAGTCGCTGGAACCTCCGACACCTCCGCTGCCTGAGGAGCCGCAAAGGGAGCGGTCGGCGGGCCCAGTCCTCGCCGCAGTAGGGTCCCGACCACCTCTCCCGGGGCAGCACTCCAGCCGGCGCCTGTTCACATCGAAGACCTTGAAGAACATCACCGAAGCACCGTCGTACTCCAAGTGGATCGTGAAGGCACCTCTTGTCCTGCAAACCCGGGCGATTTCGCTCCGGCCTCGAGTAATGAAGACCTCGCCCGGGGCAACGACCGCAACCTCTGCCTCGGTTGCGAGGGTGCTGCAGCTGGCGTGCTGCAGCCAAAGCTCCAGGAGTTCTCCCTGCGGGATGATGGAGGTGAAGAAGGGAGGAAGGAGAATCCAAGACTGAGGAGGCACGGCAGCGTGGAGCACGAACTCTCGAGAGGAGCCCTCGGTGTGGACCCCAGGGGGGACAACCCACACCTTTGTGACCCGTCGGCGCCGACGGCGGCGCCGCCCGTGGCGATCGGCATCGACTCCTTCAGAGCCCTCGATGTGGGCATACAAGGGAAGCGAGAACCCCGACGGTGGCCGCTCGCACCAGTGCCTCGACACCACCTGATGACCCCCCTCGTCCCGCCATGGAGGGCGAGCCGTTTCTTCGGCGGGAGCAGGTCTGGTTCCTCTCGGGGAGCCTTTCCCTTCTCTGCCGTCGAGAACCGGCGGATCGGAGCCATCGCAGCATGATGGAGCAAGGACCGGGAAGAAGGATAAGCAAGAAGGGATGTACTGGAAGGGCGCGCGCCGTTCCGTACTTATGGCCGGCGAAGGCCAACCACCGACCTCCATGATCGCAGGTTATCATGACCCGCTTTGCATGCAGGGACTTGTCCAATCCGTGCAGTTGCCGAGGCGCCGTGGGGAAGTGGAGGTGCTCACGTCCAATCAACCGCCATGCGGCGCCCAAGGCCGCAGGCTGTTAGGGCCCGCGGCGCTTCGCCCTTGCCCTTTCGCCTCCCTGCACGGCCAACTCCGGCGTGCCTTGGGCCCGGGGCCTACTGTTGGCATTCTGGGAACGGGGGTCCCCAGACTTCCCTGCCTGCGGCCTGTGGCGTGGCTCAAAAAGGGGCCCAGCATGGCCCATCTTCATCAACATAGACCCAAGACCCTCGCGAGGGGCCAAGCCTCGCGGGGAGGACGACACGGAGCTTCCTCAGGCACGGCCTCATCAGGCTGGCTCGCGAGGAGGCGGAGAGATCAAGGCGGGGTACGTCACGAGGTGCCCGTGATGCAAGCCATGACGACCAAGGGTGCCAGGCGGGCGCCAGCCCGTGCAGTGTCCTCCTTTCCTCTTTGGTGCAAAGGGAGCAAGCGCAGGCGAGAGCATCAAGGAAAGGCACCCATTTCGGTGCAACGAGACCAAGACCAGTCCAACGGCAGGGAGGAAGTCATTGTGGAGCCCAAGCCAACGTCACCACCAGAGCCTTTGGCAGGCGAGGACCAACTTTAGTTAGGATAAGTGTACCAGATGTTCCCCTTCAAAATGGCCAATTGTTGGCGCCCTTCCCGCTCAATATTTAGGAAGAGTCCCAGGGACTTTGCCTATAAATAGGACTAGCCACCCCCAGGGGAGAAGGATGGAAAGCAGATTGGAATCGAAAAGGGATCGAAATCAGAGAGAGAATCAAGAAGAGAGAGAGAGAGAAGGGTGACTGAACTCCTCCTAGCAGTTCATCCCCCTAGCCAAGAACAATCCCTCGCGAGGCTATTCTTCCTTATATTGCTCATCATCATCAGCCCAAGAGGCAATCCACCACACCACACACTGGAGTAGGGTATTACACCACAACGGTGGCCCGAACCAATAGAAACCCTGTGTCTCTTGTGCTGTTCTTTCCATAGCTTAGATCTTAGCGAGGCGGAGGGGTGCAGGTAGGTAGAAGGAAAAATCTCCACGCGCACCCCGGTGTTCGAACCTCAAGGGTCTACCGGAACCCGAAATCCGACACATACTTTATTAGATATGGTGCGATCTATGATGTCTCTTACTGATTTACCGCTATCATTTTGGGGTTATGCATTAAAGACAGCTGCATTCACGTTAAATGGGGCACCATCTAAATCCGTTGAGATGACACCGTATGAACTGTGGTTTGGCAAGAAACATAAGATGTCGTTTCTTAAAGTTTGGGGTTGCGATGCTTATGTGAAAAAGCTTCAGCCTGATAAGCTCGACCCCAAATCGGAGAAGTGTGTCTTCATAGGATACCCAAAAGAAACTGTTGGGTACACCTTCTATCACAAATCCGAAGGCAAGATATTTGTTGCTAAGAATTGATCATTTCTAGAGAAGGAGTTTCTCTCGAAGGAAGTGAGTGGGAGGAAAGTAGAGCTTGATGATAGAGTTGTACCTCCTCTCGAATTGGAAAGTAGCACATCACAGAAAACTGTTCATCTGAGGCCTACACCAACTAGTGAGGAAGCTAATGTTAATGATCATGAAACTTTAGATCAAGTTACTACCGAACCTCATAGGTCAACCAGAGCATGTTCCACACGAGAGTGGTACAGTAATCCTGTTCTGGAAGTCATGTTACTAGACCATGATGAACCTTCGAACTATGAGGAAGAGATGATGAGCCCAAATTCCGCAAAATGGCTTGAGGCCATGAAATCTGAGATGGGATCCATGTATGAGAACAAAGTATGGACTTGGGTTGACTTGCCGGATGATCGGCAAGCCATAGAGAATAAATGATCTTCAAGAAGAAGACTGACGCCGATGGTAATATTATTGTCTATAAAGATCGACTTGTCGCGAAAGGTTTTCGACAAGTTCAAGGAGTTGACTATGATGAGACTTTCTCACCCATAGTGATGCTTAAGTCTGTCCGAATCATGTTAGCAATTGCCGCATTTTATGATTTGAAATCTGGCAAATGAACGTCAAAACTGCATTCCTTAATGGATTTCTTAAAGAAGAGTTGTATATGGTGCAACCAGAAGGTTTTGTTGACCCTAAAGGTGCTAACAAAGTGTGCAAGCTCCAGTGATCCATTTATGGACTGGTGCAAGCATCTCGGAGTTGGAATATATGCTTTGATAATGTGATCAAAGCATATGGTCTTATACAGATTTTTAGAGAAGTCTGTATTTACAAGAAAGTGAGTGGGAGCTATGTAGCATTTCTAATATTATGTGGATGACATATTGTTGATTGGAAATGATATAGAATTTCTGAATAGCATAAAAGGATACTTGAATAAGAGTTTTTCAATAAAAGACCTTGGTGAAGCTGCTTATATATTAGGCATCAAGATCTATAGAGATAGATCAAGACGCTTAGTCGGATTTTCACAAAGCACATACCTTGATAATTTTTTGAAGAAGTTCAAAATGGATCAGTTACTACTGCAGGATGGTCCAAACACGACACTACAATCAGAGACCCTTCGACGAAACTGTGTGCGATGCCATAATCACAAACGGTGATGTAAGAAACCATCAAAAAAGGTGGAAAACATTTGCGATGATAGATGCATCAAACACGGTTCAGATTTTAGTTACGTGTGTGGTGCAGGGCATACGGTTCAGTTCAATTAACTGTTTGGGATGAGGAGGAACAAAAGAAACGGGCAGCCAGATGAAGGCGTGTGTGATATATAGCATACGGTTCACTAGGATGAACTGTGTGTGATTATGCAACACAATGGAAACGACTCAACTGAACAAGATGTGTGTGATACACGACAAACAGGTCCATAATCTGAAATGTGTGCGAAGACCAATAATAATACAGACGATTGCTGCTAATAAGCCGTGTGATTTGCTCTGTCTACAGTAGAATAACATGTGTGTATATATATATATAGGAGAACACTATTCTAATCCCAGGATTAGAATAACTATTTGAATCACGATAGGCACTATAAGGGCGTGCGGAGACCTTCCGGAACTAAACCAGTAAGCCGAACCGGTATGGAGAAAAAAATAAAAAAGTAACCCACCCACCTCCGCGTCTTCAACCTCACAGCCCACCCACCCCGACCCGCACGTTTCCACCAGGAGGTCACTGCCGCCGCCCCACCCCGCTCGTTGCCTGAAGGAAATATGCCCTAGAGGCAATAATAAAGTTATTATTTATTTCCTTATATCATGATAAATGTTTATTATTCATGCTAGAATTGTATTAACCGGAAACATAATACATGTGTGAATACATAGACAAACAGAATGTCACTAGTATGCCTCTACTTGACTAGCTCGTTAATCAAAGATGGTTATGTTTCCTAACCATGGACAAAGAGTTGTTATTTGATTAACGGGATCACATCATTAGGTGAATGATCTGATTGACATGACCCATTCCATTAGCTTAGCACCCGATCATTTAGTATGTTGCTATTGCTTTCTTCATGACTTATACATGTTCCTATGACTATGAGATTATGCAACTCCCGTTTGCCGGAGGAACACTTTGTGTGCTACCAAACGTCACAACATAAATGGGTGATTATAAATGTGCTCTACAGGTGTCTCCCAAGGTACATGTTGGGTTGGCATATTTCGAGATTAAGATTTGTCACTCCGAATGTCGGAGAGGTATCTCTGGGCCCTCTCGGTAATGCACAACACATAAGCCTTGCAAGCATTACAACTAATGAGTTAGTTGCAAGATGATGTATTACGAAACGAGTAAAGAGACTTGCCGGTAACGAGATTGAACTAGGTATTGAGATACCGACGATCGAATCTCGGGCAAGTAACATACCGATGACAAAGGGAACAACGTATGTTGTTATGCAGTCTGACCGATAAAGATCTTCGTAGAATATGTGGGAGCCAATATGAGCATCCAGGTTCTGCTATTGGTTATTGACCGGAGACGTGTCTCGATCATGTCTACATTGTTCTCGAACCCGTAGGGTCCGCATGCCTAAGGTTTTGATGACAATTATATTATGAGTTTATGCATTTTGATGTACCGAAGTTTGTTCGGAGTCCCGGATGTGATCACGGACATGACGGGGAGTCTCGAAATGGTCGAGACATAAAGATTGCTATATTTGAAGCCTATATTTGGATATCAGAAGTGTTCCAGGTGAAATCAGGATTTTACCGGAGTACGGGGAGGTTACCGGAACCCCCCGGGATGTATATGGGCCTTAGTGGGCCTTAGTGGAAGAGAGGAGAGGTGGCCAGGGCTGGGCCGCGTGCCCCTCCCCCCTAGTCCGAATAGGACAAGGAGAGGGGGGCGGCGCCCCCCCCCCTTCCTTCTCTCTCTCCTCTTTCCCCCTTCCCGAATCCTATTCCAACTAGGAAAGGGGGGAATCCTACTCCCGGTGGGAGTAGGACTCCTCCTGGCGCGCCCTCCTCCTGGCCGGCCGCACCCCCCCTTGATCCTTTATATACGGAGGCAGGCGGCACCCCGTAGACACAAGTTGATACACGTGATCATATTCTTAGCCGTGTGCGGTGCCCCCTTCCACCATAATCCTCGATAATATTGTAGCGGTGCTTAGGCGAAGCCCTGCGACGATAGTACATCAAGATCGTCACCACGCCATCGTGCTGACGGAACTCTTCCCCGACACTTTCTTGGATCGGAGTCCAGGGATCGTCATCAAGCTGAACGTGTGCTAAAACTCGGAGGTGCCGTAGTTTCGGTGCTTGATCGGTCGGGCCGTGAAGACGTATGACTACATCAACCGCGTTGTGCTAACGCTTCTGCTGTCGGTCTACATGGGTACGTAGATCACACTCTCCCTCTCGTTGCTATGCATCACCATGATCTTGCGTGTGCGTAGGAATTTTTTTGAAATTACTACGTTCCCCAACAGTGGCATCCGAGCCTAGGTTTTATATGTTGATGTTATATGCACGAGTAGAACACAAGTGAGTTGTGGGCGATATAAGTCATACTGCTTGCCAGCATGTCATACTTTGGTTCGGCGGTATTGTTGGACGAAGCGGCCCGAACCGACATTACGCGTACGCTTACGCGAGACCGGTTCTCCCGACGTGCTTTGCACAGAGGTGGCTAGCGGGTGACAGTTTCTCCAACTTTAGTTGAACCGAGTGTGGCTACGCCCAGTCCTTGCGAAGGTTAAAACAACACCAACTTGACAAACTATCGTTGTGGTTTTGATGCGTAGGTAAGATTGGTTCTTGCTTAAGCCCGTAGCAGCCACGTAAAACTTGCAACAACAAAGTAGAGGACGTCTAACTTGTTTTTGCAGGGCATGTTGTGATGTGATATGGTCAAGACATGATGCTAAATTTTATTGTATGAGATGATCATGTTTTGTAACCGAGTTATCGGCAACTGGCAGGAGCCATATGGTTGTCGCTTTATTGTATGCAATGCAATCGTGTTGTAATGCTTTACTTTATCACTAAGCGGTAGCGATAGTCGTGGAAGCATAAGCCCTCCTTTGGTTTGGAGGAATTTCATAGGAATTCTAGAGGATAGGATTCTTATAGGATTTTTTCCTTTAGAGCCCTTTGGTTCATAGGAATGGATTCCTATTCCTATATAGGATTGGTTCCTATCCTCCACATTTCATAGGAAAATAAAAATGAGCCTAGACTCAATGGAAAAATTCCTTTGGTGTCAACCAAATGACATCTTGTTTCCTATTCCTACTCATAGGATTTAGGATACATGTCATCTCATTTCCTACAAGATTCCTATTCCTACGATAATCCTATCCTATGAACCAAAAGAGGCCTAAGATTGGCGAGACGACAACGATGCTACGATGGAGATCAAGGTGTCGCGCCAGTGACGATGGTGACGACGACGGTGCTTCGAAGATGGAGATCACAAGCACAAGATGATGATGGCCATATCATATCACTTATATTGATTGCATGTGATGTTTATCTTTTATGCATCTTATCTTGCTTTGATTGACGGTAGCATTATAAGATGATCTCTCACTAATTATCAAGAAGTGTTCTCCCTGAGTATGCACCGTTGCGAAAGTTCTTCGTGCTGAGACACCATGTGATGATCGGGTGTGATAGGCTCTACGTTCAAATACAACGGGTGCAAAACAGTTGCACACGCGGAATACTCATGTTATACTTGACGAGCCAAGCATATACAGATATGGCCTCGAAACACGGAGACCGAAAGGTCGAGCGTGAATCATATAATAGATATGATCAACATAGTGATGTTCACCAATGAAACTACTCCATCTCACGTGATGATCAGACATGGTTTAGTTGATTTGGATCACGTAATCACTTAGAGGATTAGAGGGATGTCTATCTAAGTGGGAGTTCTTTAAGTAAATTAATTGAACCTAAATTTATCATGAAACTTAGTACCTGATAGTATCTTGCTTGTTTATGCTTGATTGTAGATAGATGGCCCGTGCTGTTATTCCGTTGAATTTTAATGCGTTCCTTGAGAAAGCAAAGTTGAAAGATGATGGTAGCAATTACACGGACTGGGTCCGTAACTTGAGGATTATCCTCATTGCTGCACAGAAGAATTACGTCCTGGAAGCACCGTTGGGTGCCAGGCCTACTGCTGGAGCAACACCAGATGTTATGAACGTCTGGCAGAGCAAAGCTGATGACTACTCGATAGTTCAGTGTGCCATGCTTTACGGCTTAGAATCGGGACTTCAACGACGTTTTGAACATCATGGAGCATATGATATGTTCCAGGAGTTGAAGTTAATATTTCAAGCAAATGCCCGAATTGAGAGATATGCAGTCTCCAATAAGTTCTATAGCTGCAAGATGGAGGAGAACAGTTCTGTCAGTGAGCATATACTCAAAATGTCTGGGTATAATAATCACTTGATTTAATTGGGAGTTAATCTTCCAGATGATTGCGTCATTGATAGAATCCTCCAATCACTGCCACCAAGCTACAAGAGCTTCGTGATGAACTATAATATGCAAGGGATGAATAAGACTATTCCAGAGCTCTTCGCAATGCTGAAAGCTGCGGAGGTAGAAATCAAGAAGGAGCATCAAGTGTTGATGGTCAACAAGACCACTAGTTTCAAGAAAAAGGGCAAAGGGAAGAAGAGGGGGAACTTCAAAAAGAACAACAAGCAAGTTGCTACTCAAGAGAAGAAACCCAAACCTGGACCTAAGCTTGAAACTGAGTGCTTCTACTGCAAGCAGACTGGTCACTTGAAGCGGAACTGCCCCAAGTATTTGGCGGATACGAAGGATGGCAAGGCGAACAAAGGTATATGTGATATACATGTTATTGATGTGTACCTTACTAATGCTCGCAGTAGCACCTGGGTATTTGATACTGGTTCTGTTGCTAATATTTGCAACTCGAAACAGGGACTACGGATTAAGCGAAGATTGGCTAAGGACGAGGTGACGATGCGCGTGGGAAATGGTTCCAAAGTCGATGTGATCGCAGTCGGCACGCTACCTCTACATCTACCTTCGGGATTAATATTAGACCTAAATAATTGTTATTTGGTGCCAGCGTTAAGCATGAACATTATATCTGCATCTTGTTTGATGCGAGACGGTTATTCATTTAAATCAGAGAATAATGGTTGTTCTATTTACATGAGTAATATTTTTTATGGTCATGCACCCTTAAAGAGTGGTCTATTCTTATTAAATCTCGATAGTAGTGACACACATATTCATAGTGTTGAAGCCAAAAGATGCAGAGTTGATAATGATAGTGCAACTTATTTGTGGCACTGCCATTTAGGTCATATCGGTATAAAGCGCATGAAGAAATTCCATACTGATGGGCTTTTGGAACCACTTGATTATGAATCACTTGGTACTTGCGAACCGTGCCTTATGGGTAAGATGACAAAAACACCATTCTCTGGTACTATGGAGAGAGCAACAGATTTATTGGAAATCATACATACAGATGTATGTGGTCCGATGAATGTTGAGGCTCGTGGCGGATATCGTTATTTTCTCACCTTCACAGATGACTTAAGCAGATATGGGTATATCTATTTAATGAAACATAAGTCTGAAACGTTTGAAAAGTTCAGAGAATTTCAGAGTGAAGTTGAAAATCATCGTAACAAGAAAACAAAATTCCTACGATCTGATCGTGGAGGAGAATATTTGAGTTACGAGTTTGGTGTACATCTAAAAAAATGTGGAATAGGTTCGCAACTCACGCCACCCGGAACACCACAGCGTAATGGTGTGTCCGAATGTCGTAATCGTACTTTACTAGATATGGTGCGATCTATGATGTCTCTTACTGATTTACCGCTATCGTTTTGGGGATACTCTCTAGAGACGGCCGCATTCACGTTAAATAGGGCACCATCAAAATCCGTTGAGACGACGCCTTATGAACTGTGGTTTGGCAAGAAACCAAAGTTGTCGTTTCTGAAAGTTTGGGGCTGTGATGCTTATGTGAAAAAGCTTCAACCTGATAAGCTCGAATCCAAATCGGAGAAATGTGTCTTCATAGGATATCCAAAGGAAACTATTGGATACACCTTCTATCACAGATCCGAAGGCAAGGCTTTTGTTGCTAAATTCGGAATCTTTCTGGAGAAGGAGTTTCTCTCGAAAGAAGTGAGTGGGAGGAATGTATAACTTGACGAGGTAACTGTACCTACTCCCTTATTGGAAAGTAATACATCATAGAAACCTGTTTCTGTGATACCTACACCAGTTAGTGAGGAAGCTAATGATGATGATCATGAAACTTCAGAACAACATACTACTGAACCTCATAGATCAACCAGAGTGAGATCCGCGCTAGAGTGGTACGGTAATCCTGTTCTGGAAGTCATGCTACTAGATCATGATGAACCTACAAACTATGAAGAAGTGACGGTGAGCCCAGATTCCGCAAAATGGCTTGAAGCCATGAAATCTAAGATGGGATCCATGTATGAGAACAAAGTATGGACTTTGGTTGACTTGCCCAATGATCGGCAAGCAATTGAGAATAAATGGATCTTCAAAAAGAAGACTGACGCTGACGGTAATATTACTGTCTACAAAGCTCGACTTGTCGCAAAAGGTTTTCGGCAAGTTCAAGGGATTGACTACGATGAGACCTTCTCACCCGTAGCGATGCTTAAGTCTGTCCGAATCATGTTAGCAATTGCCGCATTTTATGATTATGAAATTTGGCAGATGGATGTCAAAACTGCATTCCTGAATGGATTTCTGGAAGAAGAGTTGTATATGATGCAACCAGAAGGTTTTGTCGATCCAAAGGGAGCTAACAAAGTGTGCAAGCTCCAGCGATCCATTTATGGACTGGTGCAAGCCTCTCGGAGTTGGAATAAACGCTTTGATAGTGTGATCAAAGCATTTGGTTTTATACAGGCTTTTGGAGAAGCCTGTATTTACAAGAAAGTGAGTGGGAGCTCTGTAGCATTTCTGATATTATATGTGGATGACATATTACTAATTGGAAATGATATAGAATTTCTGGATAGCATAAAGGGATACTTGAATAAGAGTTTTTCAATGAAAGACCTCGGTGAAACTGATTACATATTAGGCATTAAGATCTATAGAGATAGATCAAGACGCTTAATTGGACTTTCACAAAGCACATACCTTGACAAAGTTTTGAAGAAGTTCAAAATGGATCAAGCAAAGAAAGGGTTCTTGCCTGTGTTACAAGGTGTGAAGTTGAGTAAGACTCAATGCCCGACCACTGCAGAAGATAGAGAGAAAATGAAAGATGTTCCCTATGCTTCAGCCATAGGCTCTATCATGTATGCAATGATGTGTACCAGACCTGATGTGTGCCTTGCTATAAGTCTAGCAGGGAGGTACCAAAGTGATCCAGGAGTGGATCACTAGACAGCGGTCAAGAACATCCTGAAATGGTTACAAAGGATATGTTTCTCGTTTATGGAGGTGACAAAGAGCTCATCGTAAATGGTTACGTTGATGCAAGCTTTGACACTGATCCGGACGATTCTAAATCGCAAACCGGATACGTGTTTACATTAAACGGTGGAGCTGTCAGTTGGTGCAGTTCTAAACAAAGTGTCGTGGCGGGATCTACGTGTGAAGCGGAATACATAGCTGCTTCGGAAGCAGCAAGTGAAGGAGTCTGGATGAAGGATCATATCCGATCTAGGTGTCATACCTAGTGCATCGGGTCCAATGAAAATCTTTTGTGACAATATTGGCGCAATTGCCTTGGCAAAGGAATCCAGATTTCACAAGAGAACCAAGCACGTCAAGAGACGCTTCAATTCCATCCGGAATCTAGTCCAGGTGGGAGACATAGAGATTTGCAAGATACATACGGATCTGAATGTAGCAGACCCGTTGACTAAGCCTCTTCCACGAGCAAACCATGATCAGCACCAAGGCTCCATGGGTGTTAGAATCATTACTGTGTAATCTAGATTATTGACTCTAGCGCAAGTGGGCGACTGAAGGAAATATGCCCTAGAGGCAATAATAAAGTTATTATTTATTTCCTTATATCATGATAAATGTTTATTATTCATGCTAGAATTGTATTAACCGGAAACATAATACATGTGTGAATACATAGACAAACAGAATGTCACTAGTATGCCTCTACTTGACTAGCTCGTTAATCAAAGATGGTTATGTTTCCTAACCATGGACAAAGAGTTGTTATTTGATTAACGGGATCACATCATTAGGTGAATGATCTGATTGACATGACCCATTCCATTAGCTTAGCACCCGATCATTTAGTATGTTGCTATTGCTTTCTTCATGACTTATACATGTTCCTATGACTATGAGATTATGCAACTCCTGTTTGCCGGAGGAACACTTCATGTGCTACCAAACGTCACAACGTAAATGGGTGATTATAAAGGTGCTCTACAGGTGTCTCCAAAGGTACATGTTGGGTTGGCGTATTTCGAGATTAGGATTTGTCACTCCGAATGTCGGAGAGGTATCTCTGGGCCCTCTCGGTAATGCACATCACATAAGCCTTGCAAGCATTACAACTAATGAGTTAGTTGCAAGATGATGTATTATGAAATGAGTAAAGAGACTTGCCGGTAACGAGATTGAACTAGGTATTGAGATACCGACGATCGAATCTCGGGCAAGTAACATATCGATGACAAAGGGAACAACGTATGTTGTTATGCGGTCTGACCAATAAAGATCTTCATAGAATATGTGGGAGCCAATATGAGCATCCAGGTTCCACTATTGGTTATTGACCGGAGACGTGCCTCGGTCATGTCTACATTGTTCTCGAACCCGTAGTGTCCGCACGCTTAAGGTTTTGATGACAGTTATATTATGAGTTTATGCATTTTGATGTACCGAAGTTTGTTCGGAGTCCCGGATGTGATCACGGACATGACGAGGAGTCTCGAAATGGTCGAGACATAATGATTGATATATTGGAAGCCTATATTTGGATATCAGAAGTGTTCTGGGTGAAATCGGGATTTTACCGGAGTACCAGGAGGTTACCGGAACCCCCCGGGAAGTATATGGGCCTTAGTGGGCCTTAGTGGAAGAGAGGAGAGGTGGCCAGGGCTGGGCCGCGAGCCCCTCCCCCCTAGTCCGAATAGGACAAGGAGAGGGGGCGGCGCCCCCCTTCCTTCTCTCTCTCCTCTTTCCCCCTTCCCGAATCCTATTCCAACTAGGAAAGGGGGGAATCCTACTCCCGGTGGGAGTAGGACTCCTCCTGGTGCGCCCTCCTCCTGGCCGGCCGCACCCCCCCTTGATCCTTTATATACGGAGGCAGGGGGCACCCCATAGACACAAGTTGATCCACGTGATCATATTCTTAGCCGTGTGCGGTGCCCCCTTCCACCATAATCCTCGATAATATTGTAGCGGTGCTTAGGCGAAGCCCTGCGACGGTAGTACATCAAGATCGTCACCACGCTGTCGTGCTGACGGAACTCTTCCCCGACACTTTGCTGGATCGGAGTTCGGGGATCGTCATCAAGCTGAACGTGTGCTAAAACTCGGATGTGCCGTAGTTTCGGTGCTTGATCGGTTGGGCCGTGAAGACGTATGACTACATCAACCGCGTTGTGCTAACGCTTCCGCTGTCGGTCTACAAGGGTACGTAGATCACACTCTCCCCTCTCGTTGCTATGCATCACCATGATGTTGCGTGTGTGTAGGAATTTTTTCGAAATTACTACGTTCCCCAACACTGCCGCCCCCTCCTCCTCTGGCATGCCGCCGCCCCGGCCTCCTCCAGCGCGAGGCCACCCCCTCCTCCTCCGGCGCACCGGTGCACCCGCCTCTCCCGATGCAAGGTCACCCCTCGTCCTCCAGTGCGCCGCCGCCCCCGCCTCCTCTAGCGCGAGGCCACCTGCCCACAGCTAGCCTCCCCTCTGCCCTGGGATGCTCCCACCATCGCCGTTTGCACGTCACCGTCGGGAACCACGCTGTCGCCCTCGGCCACCTACTAAGGCACCATCGATGGCCGCAGATCTGAGCGCTAGCCACTCGATCCAGCGGTTGCTCACGGCGGTGCTGCTGCGGTGAGCCTCCGTCCGCAAGCGCGACGGGGACAACGGCCTCCGCCCTAACCTGCGGCGCTACCGGCGCCCTCGCCTCGCCCCCAACTAGTGCTGCCACCCTTTCCTCGCCCCCAACCGGCGCCGCCACCTCTGCCTCGCGCCCAATCGACACAATCGCCGCCGCAGGAGATCCCCCATGCAGTCCTCGGTCGCCGGCCCACGCAGTCCCCCGCTTGCTGCAGACGCGGATGCACTGCCCGCACACCCTCTCATCCAACCACCTGGGTCACTAGCACGGCCGTCGCACTGTGCTCCGCAGCGATGGATGCCCAAGAGAAAGCCGTCCTGGGTGTGCGCCTGCCAACGCCTCTCCAGGTCCCAAGCAGGGAGCCGGGCCAGCACCATCCCCACGTGCGTGCGTGCTCTCAGTCCAACTACACCGAGTAATGCATGGGCTTGCAGCCAAGAGTGGACTGCTAGTCCACGTCCAGGTTCTGCCCTTTATGTGCATCCACCCCTGTGATTGCCGCATCTCCAGCAGACTAATCCTATAGAACCCTGTTTCATTGGAGAATTTTTTTACAAGTTTGGTGAAAGTTGTATTGCGTTTGTACAGGGTGCCCTCAACATGTATTTATTGCAGATATGGTGCCCTCAACATGTTTGTGGTTATGTCTATGATAACTAATGTCAGCTTTTATCCTTTGACCAAATTTTGGAAGCAACAAAAATTCTTACGTGTGTAATATATAAGTTCCTATGTCAGAATACCTATACAAAGCAAGTTCGTTTTGCAACTCTTCTGGTAAGAAGTTCATATTGTACAATTATTGTGTCTTTTTTGAAGTTCATGTCAAAACCTCGAAGCTCACATAACACAGTACAGGATAGTTCAGAAGTTTGGATGACTCGGGTCTGATAAAAATTATGTGATACCTACATATCGGTAGTTCATATTATTATACTTGTGACTTTCATTATCTGTTTGGATCTGGTATTTATAGTCTATTTTTTATGAACTAGTGTTGTCTGACAGATGCTTATTATATTGTGTGTGTGAAGATCATGTGGTCAAGATCGCAGAGTTCACTTGCTGTCACCAGGGATCCTGAAAAAAAACATGTGTGTTTGGCATGTTTCACATCCTGCAGCGATTAGCCCTGCAAGCAGCGAGCTGCTGGCGTTCCGTCCACGAATCCATGAGGGATGCGAAAGTGGTTGTGGCATCTTCTCAACTACCCATAAATTATAAGCCTATTATGTTGTCCTTCAGTAGCACTTCTACATGGGAAACTGATATTTCTGGTCTAGTGCCCTCACTAGTAGAAAAAGGGCCTGTTGTCCCGGTTCGTAAGGGCCCTTTGTCCCGGTTCCTCAACCGGGACTAAAAGGTCGGTACTAATGCCCTATCCCTTTAGTCCCGGTTCAATCCAGAACTGGGACAGATGGGCCTCCAGATGGCCTGTGCGCGGAGCCCAGGCAGGAGGGCCTTTGGTCCCGGTTGGTGGCACCAACCGGGACCAATAGGCATCCACGCGTCAGCATTTCTGTGGCTGGGGTTTTTGTTTTTTTAAAAAGGGGGGGGGGTTGGGGGTTTTGGGGGGTTAATTTAGGTGTTTCATATATTGTGTTAGCTAGCTATAATTAATAGAGAAGTGTCCTCTCTTATGTCCGTGCTTGGTCGACGCTACGTACTATACATACGTATATAGAGGACTAGACATGCTAGCTAGCTAGTAAGCAAACGAAGGAAACAGAAGATCGTCATGAACATATATGCATACAGAGAGAAGTGATATCGACCACCTCTCCTTCTCCGAGAGATTGGTCGAACAACAAGTTCTCGTATATCTATCCGACACTACCAGCTACATATATACAATAATTATCTCTTACAAATATAATCTCCTAACATACGGACTCATGGTCCACATAGTATTCTCCGTCTTTAGCGATCATGTGGTCAAGAAAGAATGCCGCCAATTCCTCTTGAATTGCTCGCATGCGAGCTGGTGCTAGGAGTTCATCCCGCTGCCGAAACATCTAATTTGAAGAAGGGGGTCAATACACATATATATATATATATATGAATGAATGAAGCTCAACACAAATGATGGTAATAAAATAAAATTGTGAATGTTGTTATTTACGCACTTCATATTGTTCGTCAGAGTAGCCCCGCTCACAGGTCGTGTGGCGGATGGACTCGCAAACGCAGTATCCACAGAAATCATTCCCTTGTTCCTGCCACAACCACTTTACAAGAAATAGAGGTCAATCAAACTGATAAGCAAGAATGCCAAATGGTATTGATGAAACTAGCGCTTGAATCAATAGGAGATGTGCGAAACATGCTACTATAGTACTTACTTTCGGGTGTCTAAATTGCAGCTTCTTCGGGAGTCCCAAAGCTTTTTTGGTGCATTTTTTCCAAACCCGGCCAGACAAAGAAAACAATTACTTGATATATCAGGAAATGAATAAAGTTGCTGATATGGTGGATAATGGTCGATTTAACTTACTTCTCGAGCATTTGAGTCATGTCCGCATAGTCCTGGGGATCTCTTCGTCTTCAGTCTAAGACGGTTACTAGTGCTTGCTCAAGCTTAATCTCTAGGAGAATATAGTGGAAATTGCACACACATGCATAACTCATCAACTACATTACTATAAACTTGACTAATATATAAGGGAAACCGAATACGCACAAGACAATAACACTCACACTAGTAGAAAAGGGGGCTTTGGTCCAGGCCGGGTAACCCCATTAGTCCCAGTTCAGTCCAGAACTGGGACCAATGGGGGCATTGGTCCCGGTTCGTGAGCCCAGGGGGCCGGCCGGGCCACGTGGGCCATTGGTCCCGGTTCATCTAGACCTTTTGGTCCCGGTTGGTGGGATGAACCGGGACCAATGGCCTCGCTCCTGGCCCACAACCATTGGTCCCGGTTCGTGCCACAAACCGGGACTAAAGATTAGACCTTTAGTCCCGGTTTGAGGCACGAACCGGGACTAATGGGGATGAGACCTTTAGTCCCGGTTCGTGCCACGAACCGGTACTAAAGGTCCCATTTTCAAACTATACCCCCCCCCTCGTGGATCGCCTTTTCAGTTTAAAAAAAAGAAAATGATGGAAATGTCAAAAAAATAAAAGAAAATAAGTTTCCCATGTGATATGTGGTCTAGTTGTTGGGAAAATTTGCAAATGTGAATTTTGACTTTATTTGCAAAATCTCTCTGAAATTTGTAAAAATGGGCATAACTTTTGCATACTAACTCGGATGAAAAAAAAATTTATATGAAAAATCATCTACTCGAAAAGTTACATCCAAATTTAACCGGGGGAACCCCGTTAAACATTTTCAAAATCCTCAAAAACGTAATACAAAAAAGTTACGGGGCTTTTAAGATCTAGAGTGAAAAAAATCGAAAAAAATTCAAACAGTGGGAAAACTGTGGTCAAACAATGGTCAAACTAATTATTCTAGAATATTAGTGTTACTGAATAATTATTTCAGTTATTTCAATTTTGGTCAAATCTGGTCAAACTATGGTCAAACTATGGTCAAACAATGGTCAAACTAATTATTCAAGAAATATTAGTGTTACTAAATAATTATTGTTTTTTAAAACAATAGTTTCAAAATAAAACTATGAAATGTGTCACTTCATGCTCAAGCAAAATTCCTGAAGGTTAATAGGATTGACATCTTAGTATTGTCAGGAAAACAATAAGTGCAGACTTGGAACGAGGGAGAATAGAACCCGGAAGTTAAGCGTGCTTAGGCTGGGGGAGTGGGAGGATGGGTGACCGTTCGGGAAGTTAGATGATTTGGAATGATGAGGGGTGATTAGAGGATATATTGAGAAGTGATGAGAGGTGGTGATTACAGACTAGAGGTTAAAATAATTCAGAAATTTGAAAATAAAAAAAATTCAAAAAAAATTTCAAAATTTTTTTTCAAAAAAAGAAAATCATAAAATTTCCTTTAGTCCCGGTTGGTGTTACCAACCGGGACTAAAGGTGGAGCTCCACGTGGCCGCGCCCTTTAGTCCCGGTTCTGGATTGAACTGGGACTAAAGGGAGAGGCATTAGTACCGACATTTTAGTCCCGGTTTCAGAACCGGGACTAAAGGCCCTTATGAACCGGGACTAAAGGCCCTTTTTCTACTAGTGTCACTTGAAGTTGTAAGGAAAGAGTATTATATCTTTGTTTTCATTTATTACCAACGATCGTAGCAAGTTGGCCTCGGTATCTGTGGCATGAAATTTAACCTGAGTTGCATCTATGATATTTGTGTTAATGAACCCAATATCACCGATTTGTCGTTTCTTCAATTCTACGATCTTCAATCTGCATAATATAGTGAGGATAATTATAAATACATGCAATGAAAGAGCTGAGCTATATAGAGAGACTTAATGACAGAAGTAGTACTACTTACATACAGTAGCAGGTGACCGTTGCTTTATCGAGGGCCAATTGATTGAAAAACTGAAAGAACTCCTCAAATGGAACAGGCAACAGATCAATTCCAATGAGGTCATGCTCCTTTTTAACTCTCACATACAAAGTACTCCTCCCCCCAGACTCTCTGCAGATTTTCAAGTACCAATCATGCAATCTTCGCATCATCGTTGATAGAGATCTTTCATCTTTGATGAGAGGCTTCCCGTACTCGTATCTTTGTATCTGCACCTCCATGAAATCATAATGTACATCGTTGGGCAGGTAATCTCCAAGATTGCTATAACTGGGCACCATCCTCGAATCATTAGCGACGATGTCGCTAGGCACCTTGAGCGGGGGGCACGATTCCTTTGCTTGTTCGCCGAGCTGTGCAATTTGTTTCCCAGCTCATCGTTCTTTTAGCCTTTGATCACTGACAGTACTTCCCGATCGCTCCGCTTCGGCAAATTCCTTTCCAATAATGCACTCATAGTTTCCTTTCGGCGGAGACTTGGGTGGTTTTGTCAGGGCAGCGAGAGTGCGCTTCGCTTTCACCGGATCTACCTTCTCCTCCGGAGGTGGATGTTTCTTTGCTTTCACCCCTTCAAAGAAGTTCCTCACTTCTTCTCGCGCGATCTCGGTGTTCTCCTTCGGGGTCCTCTCGTATGCTAACTTCTCTGGAGTCTTCAGAGAAGGACCGAATCTGTATGTCCTCCCGCCTCTGGCTGTACTGCTAGACGCCGGCAGAGCAGACGGATTGGTTGTCTTATTTACTTTCTTAGGAGGCGGAGGAGAAGGACTATGACGCGCCGGAGCAGCCGGAGCGGCGGCAGGTCTCTTCCGCCCTCGCTGACGAGGCGGAGAAGGAGGAGGCTGGCTGCTCGGGCACGCCGGCGCAGGCGTAGAAGGAGGCGGAGTGCCGCCACGCGCCAGAGAAGGAGTCGGCCGAGTGCCCTGATCGTCACTCGCCGGAGGAGGAGGCGGTGGAGGAGGCGGAGTGCGCTGACTCGGCGGAGGAGGAGGCGGAGGCGTCTAGTTCGGAAGGTTGATGAGCTCCTTCCGCCATAGACATGGAGTCTTCAGAGCAGAACCCAGCCGAGTCTCCCCTTCACCGGTAGGGTGGTCAAGCTGGAGGTCCTTAAATCCCTCTATTATTTCATCCACCATCACCCTAGCATATCCTTCTGGAATCGGCCGGTAGTGAAAAGTTGCGCCAGGTTCAGTAGGAAAAACAAAGCCAACAGACGCCTTGACCTTCATATTAATCCATTGCGTCATAAGGTGGCAATTTTGAGACTCCATGATAGCATCCACGAGATAGCTGGCAAGAGCCGTCAAGACATGCTTCGGCTGAAGCAGCTCGATGGAAGCCACGCTACTTCTCCGCTGAGATGGCGGGGTAGCTTCGGGGAAAGCTTCGGCAGTTCGTTTGCCGTGATTTGCTTCTCATTCCTCTATCGCTTGTACCCTTGCTTGCAGCGCCTGCATTTGGGACTACTGCACTTTTTTCCTCCTCTCCTGGCATTTGTAATCGCCTGCGTCCGGAAACCCAACCTTCCACGGAATGGAGCCTGGCGTGCCTCGTGTCCGTCCAGGGTGCGCAGGATTCCCGAGGGCCATTGTTAGCTCGTTGTATTCTTTGTCTAGAACGAACGTCCCTTGCTGTGCTTTCTAGTCGTATTCAGGCCGTGGGGGCCCAGTAGGTGGCACTTTTTTTATCTGTTGCTTTATTTATTTTATTTTGTTTCTACTTACAACAAAATACTTATTGTTGCTATTTTTTTCTAGTTTTTTTGTTTTGTTTTCTGCATTATTTATTTTCTTTTGTTTTTTGCTTTATATTTTAATTCTTTTTTGCTTTTAGTTTTAGAAAAAATTATGAACTTTCTGTTAGTGCCATTAGTTTTCAAATTTGAAAACACTTTTTAGTTTTTTTGTTTTTTTGTTGCTTTATTTATTTTATTTTGTTTCTACTTACAACAAAATACTTATTGTTGCTAT
>NC_057809.1:93255670-93256451 GCF_018294505.1 Triticum aestivum
AATGCCCCCCTTTAGTCCCGGTTGGTGCCACCAACCGAGACCAAAGGCCTCTTTTCAGCAGCCCAATGGGTGGGAAACGGCGGCCTTTGGTCTCGGTTGGTGGCACCAACTGGGACTAAAGGCGGGCATTGGTCCCGGTTTGTGCCACGAACTGTGACCAATGCCCCCCTTTAGTCCCGGTTGGTGCCACCAACCGGGACCAAAGGCCTTGTGCGGCTGCTGCGTCGAAAGTTTAGTCCCACCTCGCTAGTTGAGAGGGGTGCGCAGTGGTTTATAAGCCCCACTGCCGCACCCCGGTCGAGCTTCTCTCCATTACAGGCTTACGGGCCTAATTGTCACTGTTATGCCTGTGGGCCTACTAGGCCTCCTGCGGGCCTGAATCCTGGCCCTTTGATGGGTTTCTAGTCGTATTCAGGTCGTGGGGGCCCAGTAGGTGGCATTTTTTTTTGTTTTTTTGTTGCTTTATTTATTTTATTTTATTTTGTTTTTGATTTATTTTTTCATTCTTTATGCTTTTAGTTTTAGAAAAATTATAAACTTTTTGTTAATGCCATTAGTTTTCAAATTTGAAAACACATTTTTTGTTTTTTTGTTTTTTTGTTGCTTTATTTATTTTATTTTGTTTCTACTTACAACAAAATACTTATTGTTGCTATTTTTTCCAGTTTTTTTGTTTTGTTTTCTGCATTATTTTTTTTGTTTTTTGCTTTATTTTTTTATTCTTTTTGCTTTTAGTTTTAGAAAAATTATAAACTTTCTGTTAGTGCCATTTTATTTTGTG
>NC_057809.1:93256461-93262323 GCF_018294505.1 Triticum aestivum
TTCTTTTTGCTTTTAGGTCAGCAAAATTATAAACTTTCTGTTAGTGCCATTAGTTTTAGAAAAATTATAAACTTTCTGTTAGTGCCATTAGTTTTCAAATTTGAATAGTTAAAATTTGAATTCTTTGAAATTTGTGTGAATCACAAGTTTGTGATTAACTTTACTAAAAAATGAACATAGATGCACCTATAGAGAAAATTCGACCTAAATTCATAGTTTTCAAATGAACTCTGAAAAAGTTGGCATAGCATACTCGTGTGTTACAAAGTTGGCATGGTATCATCATAATAGTTGCGGGAGAAAGTCTTCACTTTTTCTTCGCTTGTGTCATTTGCTTATTGTGCCGTAACCATGGATAATCTTCATCGTTTATCAGGATGCTTGGGTCAGCCTTGACATTGAAGGGAGGAATTTCATGAAACTTTTCATAATCTTCAGACATGTTTGTCTTGTCGTCCACTCCCAGGATGTCCCTTTTTCCTGAAAGAACTATGTGGCGCTTTGGCTCATCGTATGATGTATTCGCTTCCTTATCTTTTCTTTTTCTCGGTTTGGTAGACATGTCCTTCACATAGATAACCTGTGCCACATCATTGGCTAGGACGAACGGTTCGTCAGTGTACCCAAGATTTTTCAGATCCACTGTTGTCATTCCGTACTGTGGGTTTACCTGTACCCCGCCGCCTGACAGATTGACCCATTTGCACTTAAACAAAGGGACCTTAAAATCATGTCCGTAGTCAAGTTCCCATATGTCCACTATGTAACCATAATATGTGTCCTTTCCGCTCTCGGTTGCTGCATCAAAGCGGACACCACTATTTTGGTTGGTGCTCTTTTGATCTTGGGCGATCGTGTAATATGTATTCCCATTTATCTCGTATCCTTTGTAAGTCAATACAGTCAAAGATGGTCCCCTAGACAACAAGTACAACTCATCACAAACAGTGTTGTCACCTCTGAGACGTGTTTCCAACCAACTGCAGAAAGTCCTGATGTGTTCACATGTAATCCAGTCGTCGCACTGCTCCGGGTGTTTGGAGCGCAGACTGTTCTTGTGTTCATCGACATACGGGGTCACCAAGGTAGAGTTTTGTAGAACTGTGTAGTGTGCTTGAGACCAAGAATATCCGTCCCTGCATATTATTGAGTCACTTCCAAGAGTGCCTTTTCCAGTCAGTCTCCCCTCATACCGCGATTTAGGGACACCTATCTTCTTAAGGCCAGGAATGAAGTCAACACAAAACCTGATAACATCCTCTGTTTGATGGCCCATGGAGTTGCTTCCTTCTGGCCTAGCGCGGTTACGGACATATTTCTTTAGGACTCCCATTAACCTCTCAAAGGGGAACATAATGTGTAGAAATACGGGCCCCAGGATAATAATCTCGTCGACTAGATGAACTAGGACGTGCGTCATGATATTGAAGAAGGATGGTGGGAACACCAGCTCGAAACTGACAAGACATTGCACCACATCACTCCTTAGCCTTGGTACGATTTCTGGATCGATCACCTTCTGAGAGATTGCATTGAGGAATGCACATAGCTTCACAATGGCTAATCGGACGTTTTCCGGTAGAAGCCCCCTCAATGCAACCGGAAGCAGTTGCGTCATAATCACGTGGCAGTCATGAGACTTTAGGTTCTGAAACTTTTTCTCTGGCATATTTATTATTCCCTTTATATTCGACGAGAAGCCAGTCGTGACCTTCATACTGAGCAGGCATTCAAAGAAGATTTCTTTTTCTTCTTTCGTAAGAGCGTAGCTGGCAGGACGTTTATACTGCTTCGGAGGCAGGCCGTCTTTTTTGTGCAAACGTTGCAGGTCCTCCCGTGCCTCAGGTGTATCTTTTGTCTTCCCATACACGCCCATGAAGCCTAGCAGGTTCACGCAAAGGTTCTTCGTCACGTGCATCACGTCGATTGAAGAGCGGACCTCTAGGTCTTTCTAGTAGGGTAGGTCCCAAAATATAGATTTCTTCTTCCACATGGGTGTGTGTCCCTCAGCGTCATTCGGAACAGCTAGTCCGCCGGGACCCTTTCCAAAGATTACGTGTAAATCATTGACCATAGCAAGTACGTGATCACCGGTACGCATGGCATGCTTCTTTCGGTGATCTGCCTCGCCTTTGAAATGCTTGCCTTTCTTTCGGCATTGATGGTTGGTCGGAAGAAATCGATGATGGCCCAGGTACACATTCTTCCTGCATTTGTCCAGGTATATACTTTCAATGTCATCTAAACAGTGCGTGCATGCGTGGTATCCTTTGTTTGTCTGTCCTGAAAGGTTACTGAGAGCGGGCCAATCATTGATGGTCACGAACAGCAACACCTTTAGGTTAAATTCATCCTGTCTGTGCTCATCCCACGTACGTACACCGTTTCCATTCCACAGTTATAAAAGTTCTTCAACTAATGGCCTTAGGTACACATCAATGTCGTTGCCGGGTTGCTTAGGGCCTTGGATGAGAACTGGCATCATAATGAACTTCCTCTTCATGCACATCCAAGGAGGAAGGTTATACATACATAGAGTCACGGGCCAGGTGCTGTGATTGCTGCTCTGCTCCCCGAAAGGATTAATGCCATCAGCGCTTAAAGCAAACCATACATTCCTTGGGTCCTTTGCAAACTCATCCCAGTACTTTCTCTCGATTTTTCTCCACTGCGACCCGTCAGTGGGTGCTGTCAACTTCCCATCTTTCTTCCGGTTCTCACTGTGCCATCGCATCAACTTGGCATGCTCTTCGTTTCTGAACAGACGTTTCAACCGTGGTATTATAGGAGCATACCACATCACCTTCGCAGGAACCCTCTTCCTGGGGGGCTCACCGTCAACATCACCAGGGTCATCTCGTCTGATCTTATACCGCAATGCACCGCATACCGGGCATGCGTTCAGATCCTTATATGCACCGCGGTAGAGGATGCAGTCATTAGGGCATGCATGTATCTTCTCCACCTCCAATCCTAGAGGGCATACGACCTTCTTTGTTGCATATGTATTGTCGGGCAATTCGTTATCCTTTGGAAGCTTCTTCTTCAATATTTTCAGTAGCTTCTCAAATCCTTTGTCATCCACAACATTCTCTGCCTTCCACTGCAGCAATTCCAGTACGGTACCGAGCTTTGTGTTGCCATCTTCGCACTTGGGGTAAAACCCTTTTTTGTGATCCTCTAACATGTGATCGAACTTTAGCTTCTCCTTTTGACTTTTGCATTGCGTCCTTGCATCGACAATGACCAGGCGGAGATCATCATCATCGGGCACACTGTCTGGTTCCTCTTGATCTTCAGCAGCTTCACCCGTTGCAGCATCATTGGGCACATCGTCTGGTTCCTCTTGATCTTCACCAGCTCCCCCCGTTGCAGCATCACCGTATTCAGGGGGCACATAGTTGTCATCGTACTCTTCTTCTTCGTGCCTTGTCCAAACATTATAGTGTGGCATGAGACCCTTGTAAAGCAGGTGGGAGTGAAGGATTTTCCGGTTAGAGTAAGACCTCGTATTCCCACATTCAGTGCATGGACAACACATAAAACCATTTTGCTTGTTTGCCTCAGCCGCATCGAGAAACTCATGCACGCCCTTAATGTACTCGGAGGTGTGTCTGTCACCGTACATCCATTGCCGGTTCATCTGCGTGCATTATATATAATTAAGTGTCCAAATTAATAGAAGTTCATCATCACATTAAAACCAAAGTACATACATAGTTCTCATCTAACAACATATAGCTCTCCAGAGCATCTAATTAATTAAACCATACATTGAAACTGTATAAAACATTTCAATGCGAAAACAAATGCGATCATAATCGCAACCAAGGTAACAATTGATCCAATGGCATAATGATACCAAGCCTCGGTATGAATGACATATTTTCTAATCTTTCTAATCTTCAAGCACATTGCATCCATCTTGATCTTGTGATCATCGACGACATCCGCAACATGCAACTCCAATATCATCTTCTCCTCCTCAATTTTTTTTATTTTTTCCTTCAACAAATTGTTTTCTTCTTCAACTAAATTTAACCTCTCGACAATAGGGTCGGTTGGCATTTCCGATTCACATACATCCTACATAAATAAAATCTATGTCACGTTGGTCGGCATAATTTTCATAAATAATAAATGAACCAATAGTTATAAAGATAATATATATACCCCATCCGAATCATAGATAGGATGAGGGCCGACGAGGGCGGATACCAAAACCATCGCACTATATAAGATGCAATAATAAAAGTAAGAAAATAATACAAGTATCTATGTAAACATACAAGTAAGAATATTTTTCCTTTCAGAAAGAAGATAAGAACAAGAGGCTCACCACGATGGTGCCGGCGATGAGCTCTGCGCGGGTGATCGACGTCGGTGAGGACGGGGATGGGGCATGACGGACCGCTAAATCTAGACAAATATTGAGGAAAATGGAGCTTGGAGGTCGAGCTTGGAGAGGAGAAAGCTTAAGTAGTGTGGCTCGGGCATTCCATCAAACACCTTGTGTGCATAGGAGGTGAGCTAGAGCACCACCAAGCCCTCTCCCCCTTGGCTAGAAAAAAACAGAGCAGTGTGCTCTACTCTTATGCGAGGGGGTATATATAGGCACCTCATTGGTCCCGGTTGGTGGCATGAACTGGGACTAAAGGGGAGCCTTTGGTCCCGTTTCAAGCCACCAACCGAGACCAATGGTGGTGGGCTAGGAGCGAGGCCCATTGGTCCCGGTTCGTCCCACCAGCCGGGACTAAAAGGTCCAAATGAACCGGGACCAATGGCCCACGTGGCCCGGCCGCCCCCCTGGGCTCACGAACCGGGTTCAATGCCCCCATTGGTCCCGGTTCTGGACTGAACCGGGACTAATGGGCTGACCCGGCCTGGACCAAAGCCCTGTTTTCTACTAGTGCCTCTTCGTGCTTGTTGATATGCCAATGAGTACAAACATTTTTCTCTTCAGGCTCTCGTGTAGATGTATGGTCAAGGTGGAGGAGTCCAGCACAGTTACATGCCTAATTAGATGTGTTAATGCACTAAATTAATATTTGTTTGTGTTTTGTGTTCTATACTTGTTGTTCGATAGATCCAACGTCGCTTGTGAACCATTTGATTTTATTTTCATATGTTCATTTGAACTTAAGTGCACGCTCGCCATCGAGTGGTTGATGTTTGAAAAAACACAACTTGTGCATATCAAATGTTCATGGAATGCTTAAGCTAGAATGACAGCCAATGCTTGCTACTTTCTTCCTGTGACATGTCAACATGTGATATTTGACATTTCTATTTATTATGATCCTGCATGAATTATACAGAAATTATTGTTGTTACTTGTGTAGTACTAATCTTCTGATACAGGTACAAATTGGTGTTACTCCTATATTACTCATCTTCTAGGTGTGATTCAGCTCGTTTTTCAAATAGCACTACTACAAAAAGGGCTATAGATGGAATGACTACTAATGGCGCACCTGTGATGTGGTGCGCCATTACTATATTCTAATGGCGCACCATGTCTCGGTGCGCCATTAGTAATATATTACTAATGGCGCACCTGGTGTGTGGTGCGCCATTAGTAGTTTTTAAAAAAAACATAAAAAAAATTGTTACTAATGGCGCACCGATGCATAGTGCGCCATTACTAATTAACATAGTAATGGCGCACCACATCCGTCGTGCGCCATTAGTAGTTTTGAAAAAAAATGTAAAAAATAAATTAAAAAAATTTGTTACTAATAGCGCACCACGTCTCGGTGCGCCATTACTAGTTTTAACTAGTAATGGCGCACTTTCCTCTGGTGCGCCATTACTAAGTTTTTTTCAAAAAAAAGATCAAAAAATATATCATTTTTTTTATTT
>NC_057809.1:93262933-93266385 GCF_018294505.1 Triticum aestivum
TCCCATGTGATATGTGGTCTAGTTGTTGGGAAAATTTTCAAATATGAATTTCGACTTCATTTGCAAAATCTCTCGAGAATTTGTAAAAATGGGCATAACTTTTGCATACTAACTCGGATGAAAAAGTTTTTTATATGAAAAATCATCTACTAGAAAAGTTACATCCAAATTTAACCGGGGGAACCCCGTTAAACATTTTCAAAATCCCCAAAAACCTAACAGAAAAAAAGTTACGGGGCTTTCAAGATCTAGCGGCAAAAAAATTCAAAAAATTTCAAACTTACTAGTGGCGCACCGTGGATGTGGTGCGCCACTAGTAACAGAAAAAAATTGGTTTTGAATTTTTTTTTTGATATTTTTTTCAAAAAATGATACGTAATATGATCGAGAAGTTTGAAATATTTTTCAAAATTTCATCATAGTCATGAACATGAACAAAGTCCTAGACATCAATAAGGTATAACAGGATTGATATGCTAGATATATCAACAAGTGCCTGTGAAGTGAGCTGTTGCTGGGGTTGGATAGAACTCTGAAGTTAAGCGTGCTTGGGCTGGAGTAGTGTGAGGATGGGTGACCTTTCGGGAAGTTTGACCACGGAGTGCGATTTGACCTGAGATTAAGCATATTGACCCGAGATTAAGCCATAGTGAACTGAGATTAAGAAAAATTTGAAAAAAAAATTAAAAATAAAAAAAAATAAAAAAAATTGAAAAAAATTTGAAAAAAAAATTTGAAAAAAAAGTTACTAATGGCGCATCCAGAGGTGGTGCGCCATTAGTATGCCAAAGCACCTGGGAGGCATACTAATGGCGCACCCTGGCCTATACTAATGGCGCACCCGCGGTGCGCCATTAGTATACCAGATACTAATAGCGCACCAGGTGGTGCGCCATTAGTAAAAATTACTAATGGCGTGCTATTAATGGCGCACCACAGATGCGCCATTAATAGCCATACTAGGTGCGCCATTAGTAGGGGTTTTTCTAGTAGTGTAGCGTATGTTTATTGAGAAGTTCGGCTTGGACAACCACTTCAGTTTGATGTCGCTTCAGTTTGATGTCGTTGCATAGTACGGCTATGTTATGCTCAACTTTTCATGTTCGGACAAATTTCATTTTTCTTAGGATTTGTGAGCATATGGGTGAAAAGATAACGGAGATAGGGAGCATGTGTGCGTGTGGTGCTGAAGTTCAGAAAACATGTGTGTTCTATTATTTAAACACATGAAAATTTGAAAGAAAAAACATAATTTTCATGTGTTTAAATAATCCCAAGAAGGTCAAAATGAAATAATAACTAGAAGTTCAAATTGAAATAATAGAGAAGTTCGGAGTTTACTAAAACATAGGATTTACCTGTTAAAAAAAATAAAAAACACAAGCTATTTTTTGCACTTTTTAAAAACAACTCATATACGAAAAAAATGGTTGCTAGAAGTTCAAGTGCTCGGCAAGGAAAAGTTTAAAAAATTCTTGTGAGAGAGCTTCACCGTGTATTTAGATGTCAAAAATACAAAAAAGTATATGTTTTTTTGTGTTTTAAAATAATTCTCTCAAACCAGAGAGAAGTTCAGAGTGATAATGATCGGAAGTTCACGTACTACATGGTGTGTATTTCATATAATAAAAATACAATAAAGTGAATTGAGTGAAGTTCAAACAAACATGTCCCAGAAGTTCAACTACTTCACGCGGTGCAAAAAACAGCACGTCAAAAAACAGAATGAAGTTCAAACAAACATGCCCCAGAAGTTCAACTACTTCACACAGTGCATTTTCGTTCGCGATGAACTCATAAATCATGATCTCGCCATTTTTTAATTTACCTCAAAACGACAGGAATATCATTTGTGTAAGTTCAAGTCCTCGGTCGGAGAAAGTTAAAAAAATTATTGTGAGAGACGTTTGTACAAAAGGAATATTATTTGTGTAACACTAACGAATGGATGAGAAAATTACAAACAAAAATATGTCACAGAAGTTCAATGTGAAAACAGCAAGAAGTTCAACTACTACGCTGAATGAATTTTAGATGAAAAACTTTTAAAATCGTTGCAAGTATGAAAAGATGATTAACACGGGAAACTTGCGTGCTTACAGCAGGTTTCCATCGGTATATCACCTGCTCAATTCCGGTGAATGGATGGAGAGTTACGAGCAGTGGATGGAGACCTACGAGCAAAAAAAAATAACGTGAAAAACATAGTGAAGTTCAGGTACGCGCGCCGAGAAGTTTAGGTTCTTCACGCGGTGCATTTTCGAAGAATCTGTTTCGCGATAAAGGCAGAATGCATGATCACGCCATTTTCGAAATTACTTGAAAACGGCTTGGAATCAGAGAAAACCATCAACATGAAAATGTTTCGCATTTTCCGTAGCTTTTCAGCGGTATATTATTTGCCCCATTTCGATAAAGTTTGTACAAATTACGGTGAAAATACGTTTTTCACCATTTTTGAAACTGACTTAAAATCGTAAAGAATTGGGAGAAACAATACATACCAAAAAGTTTTGCATTTGTTCAAGCTTTCCAACGCCATATCATTTGCTGCATTCGGACGCACGGTTAATAAATAGCTCGAAAATACGAACTCGGTAGGACTTGGACCATTTTCTAAATTACTCTTAAACCATTCAAAATTAGAAAAAAACTTTCAAGATGAAAAAGTAGCGCATTTTCATAATCTTTCCAATGCCGTATCATATGCCTCCATTGGATTAGCCGTTTAGAAATGACATTGAAAAAACGTACTCAGCTATTCGGTTTATGAAATTTTACGTTTTTTCAAATTACTCTTTAACCATAGGGAATTAGAGAAAACTTTCAACATGTGGAAGGAGCGGTTTTGCAGCAGCTTTCCAGCGCCATATTATATGCCTCATTCCGATAAACGGTTTAGAAATGCGATCGAAAATACGATTCATGTTTTTTGTGCGAAGAAAAAACGGTTTTCAAAACTGCTCTTAAACCGCTTATATTTTGCCAAAAATTTAAGTTGGGTCATGATATTGGTGTCCATAGCTTTCGAACGGTATATCGCAAGCCCCATTTGGGCAATGTTGTCAGAAGTTCAACCTAGTTCACAGGGAAGTTCAACGTACTACTAGCGGGCCAGGTCAGGATGTGATCAGAATATTATTCTGATCTCGTGATCAGGTTGTGCACTATTCTGATCCAGGGATCAAAATAACTATTTGGATCACGTCAGGCCCTATAAGGGCCCGATGGGATGTTCCGAAACTCCCGAACCAGGCAGCAACAAACAAAAGAAAGAAAAACCCACCCACCTCCCCCAATCCCGATCGAACCTCGCGCGTCGCGGCCTCTTCGCCGATCCCCTTGGCCTCCTACCTCCCCCGACCGATGCCCACCACCCGCCCCAGATCCATTCGCCACCCGCCCCACGCCCCAACCGTCGTCGTCGGCCCCGCGCCGCCCACACCCCGTCC